>NW_026894289.1:0-154534 GCF_032452875.1 Bos javanicus | reverse complement strand
GGATCATGCACAGATCACGTAAATGATCATGCACTGTTCACGTGACTGATCATGTACTGATCACGTGACTGATAATGCACTGATCACGTGGCTATCATGCTCTGCTCACGTGGCTGATCATGCAACGATCACGAGCAACCATGTAGTGGTCTCGTGACTGATCATGCACTGATCATGTAATTGATCCTGCACTGATCACGTGGCTCATCACGCACTGATCCGGTGGCTGATCACACACGTATCACGTGACTGGTCATGTACAGATCCCGTGACTAATCATGAAGTGATCACGTGGCTATCCTGCACTGATCACGTGGCTATCATGCACTGATCACGTGGCTGATCACACACGTATCACCTGACTGATCATGCACTGATCACGTGGCTATCATGCACTGCTCACGTGGCTGATCATGCGATGATCACGCAACTACCATGTACTGGTCACATGACTGATCATGCACTGATCACGTGACTGATCATGCAGTGATCACGTGGCTGTCATGCACTACTCACGTGGCTGATCATGCAATGATCATGTAGCTACCATGTACAGGTCACGTGAATGATCGTACACCCATCAGGTGACTGATCATGCACTGATCACGTGGCTATCATGCACTGATCACTAGACAGATCATGCACTGATCACGTCTATATCATGCACTGATCACATGACTGCCCATGCACTGGTCACGTGGATGATCATACACTAATCATGTGACAGATCATGCACTGATCACGTGGCTGATCATGCACTGACACTGTGACTGAGCATGGACTGATCACATGACTATCGTGTAGTGATCACGTGACTTAATGGCGCTGATCATGTGACTGATCATGCACTGATCATGTTTGCTATCATACACTGATCATGTGCCTCTGGAGGCAATAAACAAAGAGCTGAGTAGGCACGAATCAGTCAGCAGGCAATAATCATGGAACTCAGCTGTGAGGAATCATGCTGCTCAGCTGGCAATAATCAAGCAGCTGAGCAGGCAGGAATTACGCAGCACAGCTGACAATTGTCAAGCAGATGACAGGCAGGAATCGTGCAGCTCAGCTGGCAATTGTCAAGCAGATGAGCAGACAGTAATCACGCTGCTCAGCAGGCCCAGATCACGTGACTGAGCATGCACTGTTCACGTGGCTGATCATACACTGATCACGTGATTGATCATGCACTGATCACTTGGATATCATGCACTGATCACGTGGCTGATCATACACTGTTCACGTGTCTGACCATGCACTGATCACGTGGCTGATCATACACTGCTCACGTAACTGATAATGCACTTATCACGTGGCTATCATGCACTGAATACGTGGCTGAACATGCACTGTTCACGTGGCTGATCACACACCTGTCACGTGACATATCATGCACTGATCACCTGGAACTCATGCACTGATCACGTGGCTGATCATACTCTGCTCACGAAACTCATCATGCACACATCACGTGGCTATCATGCACTGCTCACGTGGTTCGTCATGGAATGATCACGAAGCTACCATATACTGGTCACGTGACTGATCATGCACAGATCACGTAAATGATCATGCACTGTTCACGTGACTGATCATGTACTGATCACGTGACTGATAATGCACTGATCACGTGGCTATCATGCTCTGCTCACGTGGCTGATCATGCAACGATCACGTAGCAACCATGTAGTGGTCTCGTGACTGATCATGCACTGATCATGTAATTGATCCTGCACTGATCACGTGGCTCATCACTGATCCGGTGGCTGATCACACACGTATCACGTGACTGGTCATGTACAGATCCCGTGACTAATCATGAAGTGATCACGTGGCTATCCTGCACTGATCACGTGGATATCATGCACTGATCACGTGGCTGATCACACACGTATCACCTGACTGATCATGCACTGATCACGTGGCTATCATGCACTGCTCACGTGGCTGATCATGCGATGATCACGCAACTACCATGTACTGGTCACATGACTGATCATGCACTGATCACGTGACTGATCATGCAGTGATCACGTGGCTGTCATGCACTACTCACGTGGCTGATCATGCAATGATCATGTAGCTACCATGTACAGGTCACGTGAATGATCATACACCCATCAGGTGACTGATCATGCACTGATCACGTGGCTATCATGCACTGATCACTAGACTGATCATGCACTGATCACGTCTATATCATGCACTGATCACATGACTGCCCATGCACTGGTCACGTGGATGATCATACACTAATCATGTGACAGATCATGCACTGATCACGTGGCTGATCATGCACTGACACTGTGACTGAGCATGGACTGATCACATGACTATCGTGTAGTGATCACGTGACTTAATGGCGCTGATCATGTGACTGATCATGCACTGATCATGTTTGCTATCATACACTGATCATGTGCCTCTGGAGGCAATAAACAAAGAGCTGAGTAGGCACGAATCAGTCAGCAGGCAATAATCATGGAACTCAGCTGTGAGGAATCATGCTGCTCAGCTGGCAATAATCAAGCAGCTGAGCAGGCAGGAATTACGCAGCACAGCTGACAATTGTCAAGCAGATGACAGGCAGGAATCGTGCAGCTCAGCTGGCAATTGTCAAGCAGATGAGCAGACAGTAATCACGCAGCTCAGCAGGCCCAGATCACGTGACTGAGCATGCACTGTTCACGTGGCTGATCATACACTGATCACGTGATTGATCATGCACTGATCACTTGGATATCATGCACTGATCACGTGGCTGATCATACACTGTTCACGTGTCTGACCATGCACTGATCACGTGGCTGATCATACACTGCTCACGTAACTGATAATGCACTTATCACGTGGCTATCATGCACTGAATACGTGGCTGAACATGCACTGTTCACGTGGCTGATCACACACCTGTCACGTGACATATCATGCACTGATCACCTGGAACTCATGCACTGATCACGTGGCTGATCATACTCTGCTCACGAAACTCATCATGCACACATCACGTGGCTATCATGCACTGCTCACGTGGTTCGTCATGGAATGATCACGAAGCTACCATATACTGGTCACGTGACTGATCATGCACAGATCACGTAAATGATCATGCACTGTTCACGTGACTGATCATGTACTGATCACGTGACTGATAATGCACTGATCACGTGGCTATCATGCTCTGCTCACGTGGCTGATCATGCAACGATCACGTAGCAACCATGTAGTGGTCTCGTGACTGATCATGCACTGATCATGTAATTGATCCTGCACTGATCACGTGGCTCATCACGCACTGATCCGGTGGCTGATCACACCGTATCACGTGACTGGTCATGTACAGATCCCGTGACTAATCATGAAGTGATCACGTGGCTATCCTGCACTGATCACGTGGATATCATGCACTGATCACGTGGCTGATCACACACGTATCACCTGACTGATCATGCACTGATCACGTGGCTATCATGCACTGCTCACGTGGCTGATCATGCGATGATCACGCAACTACCATGTACTGGTCACATGACTGATCATGCACTGATCACGTGACTGATCATGCAGTGATCACGTGGCTGTCATGCACTACTCACGTGGCTGATCATGCAATGATCATGTAGCTACCATGTACAGGTCACGTGAATGATCATACACCCATCAGGTGACTGATCATGCACTGATCACGTGGCTATCATGCACTGATCACTAGACTGATCATGCACTGATCACGTCTATATCATGCACTGATCACATGACTGCCCATGCACTGGTCACGTGGATGATCATACACTAATCATGTGACAGATCATGCACTGATCACGTGGCTGATCATGCACTGACACTGTGACTGAGCATGGACTGATCACATGACTATCGTGTAGTGATCACGTGACTTAATGGCGCTGATCATGTGACTGATCATGCACTGATCATGTTTGCTATCATACACTGATCATGTGCCTCTGGAGGCAATAAACAAAGAGCTGAGTAGGCACGAATCAGTCAGCAGGCAATAATCATGGAACTCAGCTGTGAGGAATCATGCTGCTCAGCTGGCAATAATCAAGCAGCTGAGCAGGCAGGAATTACGCAGCACAGCTGACAATTGTCAAGCAGATGACAGGCAGGAATCGTGCAGCTCAGCTGGCAATTGTCAAGCAGATGAGCAGACAGTAATCACGCAGCTCAGCAGGCCCAGATCACGTGACTGAGCATGCACTGTTCACGTGGCTGATCATACACTGATCACGTGATTGATCATGCACTGATCACTTGGATATCATGCACTGATCACGTGGCTGATCATACACTGTTCACGTGTCTGACCATGCACTGATCACGTGGCTGATCATACACTGCTCACGTAACTGATAATGCACTTATCACGTGGCTATCATGCACTGAATACGTGGCTGAACATGCACTGTTCACGTGGCTGATCACACACCTGTCACGTGACATATCATGCACTGATCACCTGGAACTCATGCACTGATCACGTGGCTGATCATACTCTGCTCACGAAACTCATCATGCACACATCACGTGGCTATCATGCACTGCTCACGTGGTTCGTCATGGAATGATCACGGCTACCATATACTGGTCACGTGACTGATCATGCACAGATCACGTAAATGATCATGCACTGTTCACGTGACTGATCATGTACTGATCACGTGACTGATAATGCACTGATCACGTGGCTATCATGCTCTGCTCACGTGGCTGATCATGCAACGATCACGTAGCAACCATGTAGTGGTCTCGTGACTGATCATGCACTGATCATGTAATTGATCCTGCACTGATCACGTGGCTCATCACGCACTGATCCGGTGGCTGATCACACACGTATCACGTGACTGGTCATGTACAGATCCCGTGACTAATCATGAAGTGATCACGTGGCTATCCTGCACTGATCACGTGGATATCATGCACTGATCACGTGGCTGATCACACACGTATCACCTGACTGATCATGCACTGATCACGTGGCTATCATGCACTGCTCACGTGGCTGATCATGCGATGATCACGCAACTACCATGTACTGGTCACATGACTGATCATGCACTGATCACGTGACTGATCATGCAGTGATCACGTGGCTGTCATGCACTACTCACGTGGCTGATCATGCAATGATCATGTAGCTACCATGTACAGGTCACGTGAATGATCATACACCCATCAGGTGACTGATCATGCACTGATCACGTGGCTATCATGCACTGATCACTAGACTGATCATGCACTGATCACGTCTATATCATGCACTGATCACATGACTGCCCATGCACTGGTCACGTGGATGATCATACACTAATCATGTGACAGATCATGCACTGATCACGTGGCTGATCATGCACTGACACTGTGACTGAGCATGGACTGATCACATGACTATCGTGTAGTGATCACGTGACTTAATGGCGCTGATCATGTGACTGATCATGCACTGATCATGTTTGCTATCATACACTGATCATGTGCCTCTGGAGGCAATAAACAAAGAGCTGAGTAGGCACGAATCAGTCAGCAGGCAATAATCATGGAACTCAGCTGTGAGGAATCATGCTGCTCAGCTGGCAATAATCAAGCAGCTGAGCAGGCAGGAATTACGCAGCACAGCTGACAATTGTCAAGCAGATGACAGGCAGGAATCGTGCAGCTCAGCTGGCAATTGTCAAGCAGATGAGCAGACAGTAATCACGCAGCTCAGCAGGCCCAGATCACGTGACTGAGCATGCACTGTTCACGTGGCTGATCATACACTGATCACGTGATTGATCATGCACTGATCACTTGGATATCATGCACTGATCACGTGGCTGATCATACACTGTTCACGTGTCTGACCATGCACTGATCACGTGGCTGATCATACACTGCTCACGTAACTGATAATGCACTTATCACGTGGCTATCATGCACTGAATACGTGGCTGAACATGCACTGTTCACGTGGCTGATCACACACCTGTCACGTGACATATCATGCACTGATCACCTGGAACTCATGCACTGATCACGTGGCTGATCATACTCTGCTCACGAAACTCATCATGCACACATCACGTGGCTATCATGCACTGCTCACGTGGTTCGTCATGGAATGATCACGAAGCTACCATATACTGGTCACGTGACTGATCATGCACAGATCACGTAAATGATCATGCACTGTTCACGTGACTGATCATGTACTGATCACGTGACTGATAATGCACTGATCACGTGGCTATCATGCTCTGCTCACGTGGCTGATCATGCAACGATCACGTAGCAACCATGTAGTGGTCTCGTGACTGATCATGCACTGATCATGTAATTGATCCTGCACTGATCACGTGGCTCATCACGCACTGATCCGGTGGCTGATCACACACGTATCACGTGACTGGTCATGTACAGATCCCGTGACTAATCATGAAGTGATCACGTGGCTATCCTGCACTGATCACGTGGATATCATGCACTGATCACGTGGCTGATCACACACGTATCACCTGACTGATCATGCACTGATCACGTGGCTATCATGCACTGCTCACGTGGCTGATCATGCGATGATCACGCAACTACCATGTACTGGTCACATGACTGATCATGCACTGATCACGTGACTGATCATGCAGTGATCACGTGGCTGTCATGCACTACTCACGTGGCTGATCATGCAATGATCATGTAGCTACCATGTACAGGTCACGTGAATGATCATACACCCATCAGGTGACTGATCATGCACTGATCACGTGGCTATCATGCACTGATCACTAGACTGATCATGCACTGATCACGTCTATATCATGCACTGATCACATGACTGCCCATGCACTGGTCACGTGGATGATCATACACTAATCATGTGACAGATCATGCACTGATCACGTGGCTGATCATGCACTGACACTGTGACTGAGCATGGACTGATCACATGACTATCGTGTAGTGATCACGTGACTTAATGGCGCTGATCATGTGACTGATCATGCACTGATCATGTTTGCTATCATACACTGATCATGTGCCTCTGGAGGCAATAAACAAAGAGCTGAGTAGGCACGAATCAGTCAGCAGGCAATAATCATGGAACTCAGCTGTGAGGAATCATGCTGCTCAGCTGGCAATAATCAAGCAGCTGAGCAGGCAGGAATTACGCAGCACAGCTGACAATTGTCAAGCAGATGACAGGCAGGAATCGTGCAGCTCAGCTGGCAATTGTCAAGCAGATGAGCAGACAGTAATCACGCAGCTCAGCAGGCCCAGATCACGTGACTGAGCATGCACTGTTCACGTGGCTGATCATACACTGATCACGTGATTGATCATGCACTGATCACTTGGATATCATGCACTGATCACGTGGCTGATCATACACTGTTCACGTGTCTGACCATGCACTGATCACGTGGCTGATCATACACTGCTCACGTAACTGATAATGCACTTATCACGTGGCTATCATGCACTGAATACGTGGCTGAACATGCACTGTTCACGTGGCTGATCACACACCTGTCACGTGACATATCATGCACTGATCACCTGGAACTCATGCACTGATCACGTGGCTGATCATACTCTGCTCACGAAACTCATCATGCACACATCACGTGGCTATCATGCACTGCTCACGTGGTTCGTCATGGAATGATCACGAAGCTACCATATACTGGTCACGTGACTGATCATGCACAGATCACGTAAATGATCATGCACTGTTCACGTGACTGATCATGTACTGATCACGTGACTGATAATGCACTGATCACGTGGCTATCATGCTCTGCTCACGTGGCTGATCATGCAACGATCACGTAGCAACCATGTAGTGGTCTCGTGACTGATCATGCACTGATCATGTAATTGATCCTGCACTGATCACGTGGCTCATCATGCACTGATCCGGTGGCTGATCACACACGTATCACGTGACTGTTCATGTACAGATCCCGTGACTAATCATGAAGTGATCACGTGGCTATCCTGCACTGATCACGTGGATATCATGCACTGATCACGTGGCTGATCACACACGTATCACCTGACTGATCATGCACTGATCACGTGGCTATCATGCACTGCTCACGTGGCTGATCATGCGATGATCACGCAACTACCATGTACTGGTCACATGACTGATCATGCACTGATCACGTGACTGATCATGCAGTGATCACGTGGCTGTCATGCACTACTCACGTGGCTGATCATGCAATGATCATGTAGCTACCATGTACAGGTCACGTGAATGATCATACACCCATCAGGTGACTGATCATGCACTGATCACGTGGCTATCATGCACTGATCACTAGACTGATCATGCACTGATCACGTCTATATCATGCACTGATCACATGACTGCCCATGCACTGGTCACGTGGATGATCATACACTAATCATGTGACAGATCATGCACTGATCACGTGGCTGATCATGCACTGACACTGTGACTGAGCATGGACTGATCACATGACTATCGTGTAGTGATCACGTGACTTAATGGCGCTGATCATGTGACTGATCATGCACTGATCATGTTTGCTATCATACACTGATCATGTGCCTCTGGAGGCAATAAACAAAGAGCTGAGTAGGCACGAATCAGTCAGCAGGCAATAATCATGGAACTCAGCTGTGAGGAATCATGCTGCTCAGCTGGCAATAATCAAGCAGCTGAGCAGGCAGGAATTACGCAGCACAGCTGGCAATTGTCAAGCAGATGACAGGCAGGAATCGTGCAGCTCAGCTGGCAATTGTCAAGCAGATGAGCAGACAGTAATCACGCAGCTCAGCAGGCCCAGATCACGTGACTGAGCATGCACTGTTCACGTGGCTGATCATACACTGATCACGTGATTGATCATGCACTGATCACTTGGATATCATGCACTGATCACGTGGCTGATCATACACTGTTCACGTGTCTGACCATGCACTGATCACGTGGCTGATCATACACTGCTCACGTAACTGATCATGCACTTATCACGTGGCTATCATGCACTGAATACGTGGCTGAACATGCACTGTTCACGTGGCTGATCACACACCTGTCACGTGACATATCATGCACTGATCACCTGGAACTCATGCACTGATCACGTGGCTGATCATACTCTGCTCACGAAACTCATCATGCACACATCACGTGGCTATCATGCACTGCTCACGTGGTTCGTCATGGAATGATCACGAAGCTACCATATACTGGTCACGTGACTGATCATGCACAGATCACGTAAATGATCATGCACTGTTCACGTGACTGATCATGTACTGATCACGTGACTGATAATGCACTGATCACGTGGCTATCATGCTCTGCTCACGTGGCTGATCATGCAACGATCACGTAGCAACCATGTAGTGGTCTCGTGACTGATCATGCACTGATCATGTAATTGATCCTGCACTGATCACGTGGCTCATCATGCACTGATCCGGTGGCTGATCACACACGTATCACGTGACTGGTCATGTACAGATCCCGTGACTAATCATGAAGTGATCACGTGGCTATCATGCACTGATCACGTGGATATCATGCACTGATCACGTGTCTGATCACACACGTATCACCTGACTGATCATGCACTGATCACGTGGCTATCATGCACTGCTCACGTGGCTGATCATGCGATGATCACGCAACTACCATGTACTGGTCACATGACTGATCATGCACTGATCACGTGACTGATCATGCAGTGATCACGTGGCTGTCATGCACTACTCACGTGGCTGATCATGCAATGATCATGTAGCTACCATGTACAGGTCACGTGAATGATCATACACCCATCAGGTGACTGATCATGCACTGATCACGTGGCTATCATGCACTGATCACTAGACTGATCATGCACTGATCACGTCTATATCATGCACTGATCACATGACTGCCCATGCACTGATCACGTGGATGATCATACACTAATCATGTGACAGATCATGCACTGATCACGTGGCTGATCATGCACTGACACTGTGACTGAGCATGGACTGATCACATGACTATCATGTAGTGATCACGTGACTTAATGGCGCTGATCATGTGACTGATCATGCACTGATCATGTTTGCTATCATACACTGATCATGTGCCTCTGGAGGCAATAAACAAAGAGCTGAGTAGGCACGAATCAGTCAGCAGGCAATAATCATGGAACTCAGCTGTGAGGAATCATGCTGCTCAGCTGGCAATAATCAAGCAGCTGAGCAGGCAGGAATTACGCAGCACAGCTGGCAATTGTCAAGCAGATGACAGGCAGGAATCGTGCAGCTCAGCTGGCAATTGTCAAGCAGATGAGCAGACAGTAATCACGCAGCTCAGCAGGCCCAGATCACGTGACTGAGCATGCACTGTTCACGTGGCTGATCATACACTGATCACGTGATTGATCATGCACTGATCACTTGGATATCATGCACTGATCACGTGGCTGATCATACACTGTTCACGTGTCTGACCATGCACTGATCACGTGGCTGATCATACACTGCTCACGTAACTGATCATGCACTTATCACGTGGCTATCATGCACTGATACGTGGCTGAACATGCACTGTTCACGTGGCTGATCACACACCTGTCACGTGACATATCATGCACTGATCACCTGGAACTCATGCACTGATCACGTGGCTGATCATACTCTGCTCAAGAAACTCATCATGCACACATCACGTGGCTATCATGCACTGCTCACGTGGTTCGTCATGGAATGATCACGAAGCTACCATATACTGGTCACGTGACTGATCATGCACAGATCACGTAAATGATCATGCACTGTTCACGTGACTGATCATGTACTGATCACGTGACTGATAATGCACTGATCACGTGGCTATCATGCTCTGCTCACGTGGCTGATCATGCAACGATCACGTAGCAACCATGTACTGGTCTCGTGACTGATCATGCACTGATCATGTAATTGATCCTGCACTGATCACGTGGCTCATCACGCACTGATCCGGTGGCTGATCACACACGTATCACGTGACTGGTCATGTACAGATCCCGTGACTAATCATGAAGTGATCACGTGGCTATCCTGCACTGATCACGTGGATATCATGCACTGATCACGTGGCTGATCACACACGTATCACCTGACTGATCATGCACTGATCACGTGGCTATCATGCACTGCTCACGTGGCTGATCATGCGATGATCACGCAACTACCATGTACTGGTCACATGACTGATCATGCACTGATCACGTGACTGATCATGCAGTGATCACGTGGCTGTCATGCACTACTCACGTGGCTGATCATGCAATGATCATGTAGCTACCATGTACAGGTCACGTGAATGATCATACACCCATCAGGTGACTGATCATGCACTGATCACGTGGCTATCATGCACTGATCACTAGACTGATCATGCACTGATCACGTCTATATCATGCACTGATCACATGACTGCCCATGCACTGATCACGTGGATGATCATACACTAATCATGTGACAGATCATGCACTGATCACGTGGCTGATCATGCACTGACACTGTGACTGAGCATGGACTGATCACATGACTATCATGTAGTGATCACGTGACTTAATGGCGCTGATCATGTGACTGATCATGCACTGATCATGTTTGCTATCATACACTGATCATGTGCCTCTGGAGGCAATAAACAAAGAGCTGAGTAGGCACGAATCAGTCAGCAGGCAATAATCATGGAACTCAGCTGTGAGGAATCATGCTGCTCAGCTGGCAATAATCAAGCAGCTGAGCAGGCAGGAATTACGCAGCACAGCTGGCAATTGTCAAGCAGATGACAGGCAGGAATCGTGCAGCTCAGCTGGCAATTGTCAAGCAGATGAGCAGACAGTAATCACGCAGCTCAGCAGGCCCAGATCACGTGACTGAGCATGCACTGTTCACGTGGCTGATCATACACTGATCACGTGATTGATCATGCACTGATCACTTGGATATCATGCACTGATCACGTGGCTGATCATACACTGTTCACGTGTCTGACCATGCACTGATCACGTGGCTGATCATACACTGCTCACGTAACTGATCATGCACTGATCACGTGGCTATCATGCACTGATCACGTGGCTGAACATGCACTGTTCACGTGGCTGATCACACACCTGTCACGTGACATATCATGCACTGATCACCTGGAACTCATGCACTGATCACGTGGCTGATCATACTCTGCTCACGAAACTCATCATGCACACATCACGTGGCTATCATGCACTGCTCACGTGGTTCGTCATGGAATGATCACGAAGCTACCATATACTGGTCACGTGACTGATCATGCACAGATCACGTAAATGATCATGCACTGTTCACGTGACTGATCATGTACTGATCACGTGACTGATAATGCACTGATCACGTGGCTATCATGCTCTGCTCACGTGGCTGATCATGCAACGATCACGTAGCAACCATGTAGTGGTCTCGTGACTGATCATGCACTGATCACGTAATTGATCCTGCACTGATCACGTGGCTCATCACGCACTGATCCGGTGGCTGATCACACACGTATCACGTGACTGGTCATGTACAGATCCCGTGACTAATCATGAACTGATCACGTGGCTATCATGCACTGATCACGTGGATATCATGCACTGATCACGTGGCTGATCACACACGTATCACCTGACTGATCATGCACTGATCACGTGGCTATCATGCACTGCTCACGTGGCTGATCATGCGATGATCACGCAACTACCATGTACTGGTCACATGACTGATCATGCACTGATCACGTGACTGATCATGCAGTGATCACGTGGCTGTCATGCACTACTCACGTGGCTGATCATGCAATGATCATGTAGCTACCATGTACAGGTCACGTGAATGATCATACACCCATCAGGTGACTGATCATGCACTGATCACGTGGCTATCATGCACTGATCACTAGACTGATCATGCACTGATCACGTCTATATCATGCACTGATCACATGACTGCCCATGCACTGGTCACGTGGATGATCATACACTAATCATGTGACAGATCATGCACTGATCACGTGGCTGATCATGCACTGACACTGTGACTGAGCATGGACTGATCACATGACTATCATGTAGTGATCACGTGACTTAATGGCGCTGATCATGTGACTGATCATGCACTGATCATGTTTGCTATCATACACTGATCATGTGCCTCTGGAGGCAATAAACAAAGAGCTGAGTAGGCACGAATCAGTCAGCAGGCAATAATCATGGAACTCAGCTGTGAGGAATCATGCTGCTCAGCTGGCAATAATCAAGCAGCTGAGCAGGCAGGAATTACGCAGCACAGCTGGCAATTGTCAAGCAGATGACAGGCAGGAATCGTGCAGCTCAGCTGGCAATTGTCAAGCAGATGAGCAGACAGTAATCACGCAGCTCAGCAGGCCCAGATCACGTGACTGAGCATGCACTGTTCACGTGGCTGATCATACACTGATCACGTGATTGATCATGCACTGATCACTTGGATATCATGCACTGATCACGTGGCTGATCATACACTGTTCACGTGTCTGACCATGCACTGATCACGTGGCTGATCATACACTGCTCACGAAACTCATCATGCACTTATCACGTGGCTATCATGCACTGATACGTGGCTGAACATGCACTGTTCACGTGGCTGATCACACACCTGTCACGTGACATATCATGCACTGATCACCTGGAAATCATGCACTGATCACGTGGCTGATCATACTCTGCTCACGAAACTCATCATGCACACATCACGTGGCTATCATGCACTGCTCACGTGGTTCGTCATGGAATGATCACGAAGCTACCATATACTGGTCACGTGACTGATCATGCACAGATCACGTAAATGATCATGCACTGTTCACGTGACTGATCATGTACTGATCACGTGACTGATCATGCACTGATCACGTGGCTATCATGCTCTGCTCACGTGGCTGATCATGCAACGATCACGTAGCAACCATGTACTGGTCACGTGACTGATCATGCACTGATCATGTAATTGATCCTGCACTGATCACGTGGCTCATCACGCACTGATCCGGTGGCTGATCACACACGTATCACGTGACTGGTCATGTACAGATCCCGTGACTAATCATGAAGTGATCACGTGGCTATCCTGCACTGATCACGTGGATATCATGCACTGATCACGTGGCTGATCACACACGTATCACCTGACTGATCATGCACTGATCACGTGGCTATCATGCACTGCTCACGTGGCTGATCATGCGATGATCACGCAACTACCATGTACTGGTCACATGACTGATCATGCACTGATCACGTGACTGATCATGCAGTGATCACGTGGCTGTCATGCACTACTCACGTGGCTGATCATGCAATGATCATGTAGCTACCATGTACAGGTCACGTGAATGATCATACACCCATCAGGTGACTGATCATGCACTGATCACGTGGCTATCATGCACTGATCACTAGACTGATCATGCACTGATCACGTCTATATCATGCACTGATCACATGACTGCCCATGCACTGGTCACGTGGATGATCATACACTAATCATGTGACAGATCATGCACTGATCACGTGGCTGATCATGCACTGACACTGTGACTGAGCATGGACTGATCACATGACTATCATGTAGTGATCACGTGACTTAATGGCGCTGATCATGTGACTGATCATGCACTGATCATGTTTGCTATCATACACTGATCATGTGCCTCTGGAGGCAATAAACAAAGAGCTGAGTAGGCACGAATCAGTCAGCAGGCAATAATCATGGAACTCAGCTGTGAGGAATCATGCTGCTCAGCTGGCAATAATCAAGCAGCTGAGCAGGCAGGAATTACGCAGCACAGCTGGCAATTGTCAAGCAGATGACAGGCAGGAATCGTGCAGCTCAGCTGGCAATTGTCAAGCAGATGAGCAGACAGTAATCACGCAGCTCAGCAGGCCCAGATCACGTGACTGAGCATGCACTGTTCACGTGGCTGATCATACACTGATCACGTGATTGATCATGCACTGATCACTTGGATATCATGCACTGATCACGTGGCTGATCATACACTGTTCACGTGTCTGACCATGCACTGATCACGTGGCTGATCATACACTGCTCACGTAACTGATAATGCACTGATCACGTGGCTATCATGCACTGAATACGTGGCTGAACATGCACTGTTCACGTGGCTGATCACACACCTGTCACGTGACATATCATGCACTGATCACCTGGAACTCATGCACTGATCACGTGGCTGATCATACTCTGCTCACGAAACTCATCATGCACACATCACGTGGCTATCATGCACTGCTCACGTGGTTCGTCATGGAATGATCACGAAGCTACCATATACTGGTCACGTGACTGATCATGCACAGATCACGTAAATGATCATGCACTGTTCACGTGACTGATCATGTACTGATCACGTGACTGATAATGCACTGATCACGTGGCTATCATGCTCTGCTCACGTGGCTGATCATGCAACGATCACGTAGCAACCATGTAGTGGTCTCGTGACTGATCATGCACTGATCATGTAATTGATCCTGCACTGATCACGTGGCTCATCACGCACTGATCCGGTGGCTGATCACACACGTATCACGTGACTGGTCATGTACAGATCCCGTGACTAATCATGAAGTGATCACGTGGCTATCCTGCACTGATCACGTGGATATCATGCACTGATCACGTGGCTGATCACACACGTATCACCTGACTGATCATGCACTGATCACGTGGCTATCATGCACTGCTCACGTGGCTGATCATGCGATGATCACGCAACTACCATGTACTGGTCACATGACTGATCATGCACTGATCACGTGACTGATCATGCAGTGATCACGTGGCTGTCATGCACTACTCACGTGGCTGATCATGCAATGATCATGTAGCTACCATGTACAGGTCACGTGAATGATCATACACCCATCAGGTGACTGATCATGCACTGATCACGTGGCTATCATGCACTGATCACTAGACTGATCATGCACTGATCACGTCTATATCATGCACTGATCACATGACTGCCCATGCACTGGTCACGTGGATGATCATACACTAATCATGTGACAGATCATGCACTGATCACGTGGCTGATCATGCACTGACACTGTGACTGAGCATGGACTGATCACATGACTATCATGTAGTGATCACGTGACTTAATGGCGCTGATCATGTGACTGATCATGCACTGATCATGTTTGCTATCATACACTGATCATGTGCCTCTGGAGGCAATAAACAAAGAGCTGAGTAGGCACGAATCAGTCAGCAGGCAATAATCATGGAACTCAGCTGTGAGGAATCATGCTGCTCAGCTGGCAATAATCAAGCAGCTGAGCAGGCAGGAATTACGCAGCACAGCTGGCAATTGTCAAGCAGATGACAGGCAGGAATCGTGCAGCTCAGCTGGCAATTGTCAAGCAGATGAGCAGACAGTAATCACGCAGCTCAGCAGGCCCAGATCACGTGACTGAGCATGCACTGTTCACGTGGCTGATCATACACTGATCACGTGATTGATCATGCACTGATCACTTGGATATCATGCACTGATCACGTGGCTGATCATACACTGTTCACGTGTCTGACCATGCACTGATCACGTGGCTGATCATACACTGCTCACGTAACTGATCATGCACTGATCACGTGGCTATCATGCACTGAATACGTGGCTGAACATGCACTGTTCACGTGGCTGATCACACACCTGTCACGTGACATATCATGCACTGATCACCTGGAACTCATGCACTGATCACGTGGCTGATCATACTCTGCTCACGAAACTCATCATGCACACATCACGTGGCTATCATGCACTGCTCACGTGGTTCGTCATGGAATGATCACGAAGCTACCATATACTGGTCACGTGACTGATCATGCACAGATCACGTAAATGATCATGCACTGTTCACGTGACTGATCATGTACTGATCACGTGACTGATAATGCACTGATCACGTGGCTATCATGCTCTGCTCACGTGGCTGATCATGCAACGATCACGTAGCAACCATGTAGTGGTCTCGTGACTGATCATGCACTGATCATGTAATTGATCCTGCACTGATCACGTGGCTCATCACGCACTGATCCGGTGGCTGATCACACACGTATCACGTGACTGGTCATGTACAGATCCCGTGACTAATCATGAAGTGATCACGTGGCTATCCTGCACTGATCACGTGGATATCATGCACTGATCACGTGGCTGATCACACACGTATCACCTGACTGATCATGCACTGATCACGTGGCTATCATGCACTGCTCACGTGGCTGATCATGCGATGATCACGCAACTACCATGTACTGGTCACATGACTGATCATGCACTGATCACGTGACTGATCATGCAGTGATCACGTGGCTGTCATGCACTACTCACGTGGCTGATCATGCAATGATCATGTAGCTACCATGTACAGGTCACGTGAATGATCATACACCCATCAGGTGACTGATCATGCACTGATCACGTGGCTATCATGCACTGATCACTAGACTGATCATGCACTGATCACGTCTATATCATGCACTGATCACATGACTGCCCATGCACTGGTCACGTGGATGATCATACACTAATCATGTGACAGATCATGCACTGATCACGTGGCTGATCATGCACTGACACTGTGACTGAGCATGGACTGATCACATGACTATCATGTAGTGATCACGTGACTTAATGGCGCTGATCATGTGACTGATCATGCACTGATCATGTTTGCTATCATACACTGATCATGTGCCTCTGGAGGCAATAAACAAAGAGCTGAGTAGGCACGAATCAGTCAGCAGGCAATAATCATGGAACTCAGCTGTGAGGAATCATGCTGCTCAGCTGGCAATAATCAAGCAGCTGAGCAGGCAGGAATTACGCAGCACAGCTGGCAATTGTCAAGCAGATGACAGGCAGGAATCGTGCAGCTCAGCTGGCAATTGTCAAGCAGATGAGCAGACAGTAATCACGCAGCTCAGCAGGCCCAGATCACGTGACTGAGCATGCACTGTTCACGTGGCTGATCATACACTGATCACGTGATTGATCATGCACTGATCACTTGGATATCATGCACTGATCACGTGGCTGATCATACACTGTTCACGTGTCTGACCATGCACTGATCACGTGGCTGATCATACACTGCTCACGTAACTGATCATGCACTTATCACGTGGCTATCATGCACTGAATACGTGGCTGAACATGCACTGTTCACGTGGCTGATCACACACCTGTCACGTGACATATCATGCACTGATCACCTGGAACTCATGCACTGATCACGTGGCTGATCATACTCTGCTCACGAAACTCATCATGCACACATCACGTGGCTATCATGCACTGCTCACGTGGTTCGTCATGGAATGATCACGAAGCTACCATATACTGGTCACGTGACTGATCATGCACAGATCACGTAAATGATCATGCACTGTTCACGTGACTGATCATGTACTGATCACGTGACTGATAATGCACTGATCACGTGGCTATCATGCTCTGCTCACGTGGCTGATCATGCAACGATCACGTAGCAACCATGTAGTGGTCTCGTGACTGATCATGCACTGATCATGTAATTGATCCTGCACTGATCACGTGGCTCATCACGCACTGATCCGGTGGCTGATCACACACGTATCACGTGACTGGTCATGTACAGATCCCGTGACTAATCATGAAGTGATCACGTGGCTATCCTGCACTGATCACGTGGATATCATGCACTGATCACGTGGCTGATCACACACGTATCACCTGACTGATCATGCACTGATCACGTGGCTATCATGCACTGCTCACGTGGCTGATCATGCGATGATCACGCAACTACCATGTACTGGTCACATGACTGATCATGCACTGATCACGTGACTGATCATGCAGTGATCACGTGGCTGTCATGCACTACTCACGTGGCTGATCATGCAATGATCATGTAGCTACCATGTACAGGTCACGTGAATGATCATACACCCATCAGGTGACTGATCATGCACTGATCACGTGGCTATCATGCACTGATCACTAGACTGATCATGCACTGATCACGTCTATATCATGCACTGATCACATGACTGCCCATGCACTGGTCACGTGGATGATCATACACTAATCATGTGACAGATCATGCACTGATCACGTGGCTGATCATGCACTGACACTGTGACTGAGCATGGACTGATCACATGACTATCGTGTAGTGATCACGTGACTTAATGGCGCTGATCATGTGACTGATCATGCACTGATCATGTTTGCTATCATACACTGATCATGTGCCTCTGGAGGCAATAAACAAAGAGCTGAGTAGGCACGAATCAGTCAGCAGGCAATAATCATGGAACTCAGCTGTGAGGAATCATGCTGCTCAGCTGGCAATAATCAAGCAGCTGAGCAGGCAGGAATTACGCAGCACAGCTGGCAATTGTCAAGCAGATGACAGGCAGGAATCGTGCAGCTCAGCTGGCAATTGTCAAGCAGATGAGCAGACAGTAATCACGCAGCTCAGCAGGCCCAGATCACGTGACTGAGCATGCACTGTTCACGTGGCTGATCATACACTGATCACGTGATTGATCATGCACTGATCACTTGGATATCATGCACTGATCACGTGGCTGATCATACACTGTTCACGTGTCTGACCATGCACTGATCACGTGGCTGATCATACACTGCTCACGTAACTGATAATGCACTGATCACGTGGCTATCATGCACTGAATACGTGGCTGAACATGCACTGTTCACGTGGCTGATCACACACCTGTCACGTGACATATCATGCACTGATCACCTGGAACTCATGCACTGATCACGTGGCTGATCATACTCTGCTCACGAAACTCATCATGCACACATCACGTGGCTATCATGCACTGCTCACGTGGTTCGTCATGGAATGATCACGAAGCTACCATATACTGGTCACGTGACTGATCATGCACAGATCACGTAACTGATCATGCACTGTTCACGTGACTGATCATGTACTGATCACGTGACTGATAATGCACTGATCACGTGGCTATCATGCTCTGCTCACGTGGCTGATCATGCAACGATCACGTAGCAACCATGTAGTGGTCTCGTGACTGATCATGCACTGATCATGTAATTGATCCTGCACTGATCACGTGGCTCATCACGCACTGATCCGGTGGCTGATCACACACGTATCACGTGACTGGTCATGTACAGATCCCGTGACTAATCATGAAGTGATCACGTGGCTATCCTGCACTGATCACGTGGATATCATGCACTGATCACGTGGCTGATCACACACGTATCACCTGACTGATCATGCACTGATCACGTGGCTATCATGCACTGCTCACGTGGCTGATCATGCGATGATCACGCAACTACCATGTACTGGTCACATGACTGATCATGCACTGATCACGTGACTGATCATGCAGTGATCACGTGGCTGTCATGCACTACTCACGTGGCTGATCATGCAATGATCATGTAGCTACCATGTACAGGTCACGTGAATGATCATACACCCATCAGGTGACTGATCATGCACTGATCACGTGGCTATCATGCACTGATCACTAGACTGATCATGCACTGATCACGTCTATATCATGCACTGATCACATGACTGCCCATGCACTGGTCACGTGGATGATCATACACTAATCATGTGACAGATCATGCACTGATCACGTGGCTGATCATGCACTGACACTGTGACTGAGCATGGACTGATCACATGACTATCGTGTAGTGATCACGTGACTTAATGGCGCTGATCATGTGACTGATCATGCACTGATCATGTTTGCTATCATACACTGATCATGTGCCTCTGGAGGCAATAAACAAAGAGCTGAGTAGGCACGAATCAGTCAGCAGGCAATAATCATGGAACTCAGCTGTGAGGAATCATGCTGCTCAGCTGGCAATAATCAAGCAGCTGAGCAGGCAGGAATTACGCAGCACAGCTGGCAATTGTCAAGCAGATGACAGGCAGGAATCGTGCAGCTCAGCTGGCAATTGTCAAGCAGATGAGCAGACAGTAATCACGCAGCTCAGCAGGCCCAGATCACGTGACTGAGCATGCACTGTTCACGTGGCTGATCATACACTGATCACGTGATTGATCATGCACTGATCACTTGGATATCATGCACTGATCACGTGGCTGATCATACACTGTTCACGTGTCTGACCATGCACTGATCACGTGGCTGATCATACACTGCTCACGTAACTGATCATGCACTGATCACGTGGCTGTCATGCACTGAATACGTGGCTGAACATGCACTGTTCACGTGGCTGATCACACACCTGTCACGTGACATATCATGCACTGATCACCTGGAACTCATGCACTGATCACGTGGCTGATCATACTCTGCTCACGAAACTCATCATGCACACATCACGTGGCTATCATGCACTGCTCACGTGGTTCGTCATGGAATGATCACGAAGCTACCATATACTGGTCACGTGACTGATCATGCACAGATCACGTAAATGATCATGCACTGTTCACGTGACTGATCATGTACTGATCACGTGACTGATAATGCACTGATCACGTGGCTATCCTGCTCTGCTCACGTGGCTGATCATGCAACGATCACGTAGCAACCATGTAGTGGTCTCGTGACTGATCATGCACTGATCATGTAATTGATCCTGCACTGATCACGTGGCTCATCACGCACTGATCCGGTGGCTGATCACACACGTATCACGTGACTGGTCATGTACAGATCCCGTGACTAATCATGAAGTGATCACGTGGCTATCCTGCACTGATCACGTGGATATCATGCACTGATCACGTGGCTGATCACACACGTATCACCTGACTGATCATGCACTGATCACGTGGCTATCATGCACTGCTCACGTGGCTGATCATGCGATGATCACGCAACTACCATGTACTGGTCACATGACTGATCATGCACTGATCACGTGACTGATCATGCAGTGATCACGTGGCTGTCATGCACTACTCACGTGGCTGATCATGCAATGATCATGTAGCTACCATGTACAGGTCACGTGAATGATCATACACCCATCAGGTGACTGATCATGCACTGATCACGTGGCTATCATGCACTGATCACTAGACTGATCATGCACTGATCACGTCTATATCATGCACTGATCACATGACTGCCCATGCACTGGTCACGTGGATGATCATACACTAATCATGTGACAGATCATGCACTGATCACGTGGCTGATCATGCACTGACACTGTGACTGAGCATGGACTGATCACATGACTATCGTGTAGTGATCAAGTGACTTAATGGCGCTGATCATGTGACTGATCATGCACTGATCATGTTTGCTATCATACACTGATCATGTGCCTCTGGAGGCAATAAACAAAGAGCTGAGTAGGCACGAATCAGTCAGCAGGCAATAATCATGGAACTCAGCTGTGAGGAATCATGCTGCTCAGCTGGCAATAATCAAGCAGCTGAGCAGGCAGGAATTACGCAGCACAGCTGACAATTGTCAAGCAGATGACAGGCAGGAATCGTGCAGCTCAGCTGGCAATTGTCAAGCAGATGAGCAGACAGTAATCACGCAGCTCAGCAGGCCCAGATCACGTGACTGAGCATGCACTGTTCACGTGGCTGATCATACACTGATCACGTGATTGATCATGCACTGATCACTTGGATATCATGCACTGATCACGTGGCTGATCATACACTGTTCACGTGTCTGACCATGCACTGATCACGTGGCTGATCATACACTGCTCACGTAACTGATCATGCACTTATCACGTGGCTATCATGCACTGAATACGTGGCTGAACATGCACTGTTCACGTGGCTGATCACACACCTGTCACGTGACATATCATGCACTGATCACCTGGAACTCATGCACTGATCACGTGGCTGATCATACTCTGCTCACGAAACTCATCATGCACACATCACGTGGCTATCATGCACTGCTCACGTGGTTCGTCATGGAATGATCACGAAGCTACCATATACTGGTCACGTGACTGATCATGCACAGATCACGTAAATGATCATGCACTGTTCACGTGACTGATCATGCACTGATCACGTGACTGATCATGCACTGATCACGTGGCTATCATGCTCTGCTCACGTGGCTGATCATGCAACGATCACGTAGCAACCATGTAGTGGTCTCGTGACTGATCATGCACTGATCATGTAATTGATCCTGCACTGATCACGTGGCTCATCACGCACTGATCCGGTGGCTGATCACACACGTATCACGTGACTGGTCATGTACAGATCCCGTGACTAATCATGAAGTGATCACGTGGCTATCCTGCACTGATCACGTGGATATCATGCACTGATCACGTGGCTGATCACACACGTATCACCTGACTGATCATGCACTGATCACGTGGCTATCATGCACTGCTCACGTGGCTGATCACTGCATGACTGATCACGTGCTACCATGTCACGTGGCTGATCATGCAATGATCATGATCATACAGGTCACGTGAATGATCATCATCAGGTGACTGATCATGCACTGATCACGTGGCTATCATGCACTGATCACTAGACTGATCATGCACTGATCACGTCTATATCATGCACTGATCACATGACTGCCCATGCACTGATCACGTGGATGATCATACACTAATCATGTGACAGATCATGCACTGATCACGTGGCTGATCATGCACTGACACTGTGACTGAGCATGGACTGATCACATGACTATCATGTAGTGATCACGTGACTTAATGGCGCTGATCATGTGACTGATCATGCACTGATCATGTTTGCTATCATACACTGATCATGTGCCTCTGGAGGCAATAAACAAAGAGCTGAGTAGGCACGAATCAGTCAGCAGGCAATAATCATGGAACTCAGCTGTGAGGAATCATGCTGCTCAGCTGGCAATAATCAAGCAGCTGAGCAGGCAGGAATTACGCAGCACAGCTGGCAATTGTCAAGCAGATGACAGGCAGGAATCGTGCAGCTCAGCTGGCAATTGTCAAGCAGATGAGCAGACAGTAATCACGCAGCTCAGCAGGCCCAGATCACGTGACTGAGCATGCACTGTTCACGTGGCTGATCATACACTGATCACGTGATTGATCATGCACTGATCACTTGGATATCATGCACTGATCACGTGGCTGATCATACACTGTTCACGTGTCTGACCATGCACTGATCACGTGGCTGATCATACACTGCTCACGTAACTGATAATGCACTTATCACGTGGCTATCATGCACTGAATCACGTGGCTGAACATGCACTGTTCACGTGGCTGATCACACACCTGTCACGTGACATATCATGCACTGATCACCTGGAACTCATGCACTGATCACGTGGCTGATCATACTCTGCTCACGAAACTCATCATGCACACATCACGTGGCTATCATGCACTGCTCACGTGGTTCGTCATGGAATGATCACGAAGCTACCATATACTGGTCACGTGACTGATCATGCACAGATCACGTAAATGATCATGCACTGTTCACGTGACTGATCATGTACTGATCACGTGACTGATCATGCACTGATCACGTGGCTATCATGCTCTGCTCACGTGGCTGATCATGCAACGATCACGTAGCAACCATGTAGTGGTCTCGTGACTGATCATGCACTGATCATGTAATTGATCCTGCACTGATCACGTGGCTCATCATGCACTGATCCGTGGCTGATCACACACGTATCACGTGACTGGTCATGTACAGATCCCGTGACTAATCATGCAGTGATCACGTGGCTGTCATGCACTACTCACGTGGATATCATGCACTGATCACGTGGCTGATCACACACGTATCACCTGACTGATCATGCACTGATCACGTGGCTATCATGCACTGCTCACGTGGCTGATCATGCGATGATCACGCAACTACCATGTACTGGTCACATGACTGATCATGCACTGATCACGTGACTGATCATGCAGTGATCACGTGGCTGTCATGCACTACTCACGTGGCTGATCATGCAATGATCATGTAGCTACCATGTACAGGTCACGTGAATGATCATACACCCATCAGGTGACTGATCATGCACTGATCACGTGGCTATCATGCACTGATCACTAGACTGATCATGCACTGATCACGTCTATATCATGCACTGATCACATGACTGCCCATGCACTGATCACGTGGATGATCATACACTAATCATGTGACAGATCATGCACTGATCACGTGGCTGATCATGCACTGACACTGTGACTGAGCATGGACTGATCACATGACTATCGTGTAGTGATCACGTGACTTAATGGCGCTGATCATGTGACTGATCATGCACTGATCATGTTTGCTATCATACACTGATCATGTGCCTCTGGAGGCATTAAACAAAGAGCTGAGTAGGCACGAATCAGTCAGCAGGCAATAATCATGGAACTCAGCTGTGAGGAATCATGCTGCTCAGCTGGCAATAATCAAGCAGCTGAGCAGGCAGGAATTACGCAGCACAGCTGGCAATTGTCAAGCAGATGACAGGCAGGAATCGTGCAGCTCAGCTGGCAATTGTCAAGCAGATGAGCAGACAGTAATCACGCAGCTCAGCAGGCCCAGATCACGTGACTGAGCATGCACTGTTCACGTGGCTGATCATACACTGATCACGTGATTGATCATGCACTGATCACTTGGATATCATGCACTGATCACGTGGCTGATCATACACTGTTCACGTGTCTGACCATGCACTGATCACGTGGCTGATCATACACTGCTCACGTAACTGATAATGCACTTATCACGTGGCTATCATGCACTGAATACGTGGCTGAACATGCACTGTTCACGTGGCTGATCACACACCTGTCACGTGACATATCATGCACTGATCACCTGGAACTCATGCACTGATCACGTGGCTGATCATACTCTGCTCACGAAACTCATCATGCACACATCACGTGGCTATCATGCACTGCTCACGTGGTTCGTCATGGAATGATCACGAAGCTACCATATACTGGTCACGTGACTGATCATGCACAGATCACGTAAATGATCATGCACTGTTCACGTGACTGATCATGTACTGATCACGTGACTGATCATGCACTGATCACGTGGCTATCATGCTCTGCTCACGTGGCTGATCATGCAGCGATCACGTAGCAACCATGTAGTGGTCTCGTGACTGATCATGCACTGATCATGTAATTGATCCTGCACTGATCACGTGGCTCATCATGCACTGATCCGGTGGCTGATCACACACGTATCACGTGACTGGTCATATACAGATCCCGTGACTAATCATGAAGTGATCACGTGGCTATCCTGCACTGATCACGTGGATATCATGCACTGATCACGTGGCTGATCACACACGTATCACCTGACTGATCATGCACTGATCACGTGGCTATCATGCACTGCTCACGTGGCTGATCATGCGATGATCACGCAACTACCATGTACTGGTCACATGACTGATCATGCACTGATCACGTGACTGATCATGCAGTGATCACGTGGCTGTCATGCACTACTCACGTGGCTGATCATGCAATGATCATGTAGCTACCATGTACAGGTCACGTGAATGATCATACACCCATCAGGTGACTGATCATGCACTGATCACGTGGCTATCATGCACTGATCACTAGACTGATCATGCACTGATCACGTCTATATCATGCACTGATCACATGACTGCCCATGCACTGGTCACGTGGATGATCATACACTAATCATGTGACAGATCATGCACTGATCACGTGGCTGATCATGCACTGACACTGTGACTGAGCATGGACTGATCACATGACTATCGTGTAGTGATCACGTGACTTAATGGCGCTGATCATGTGACTGATCATGCACTGATCATGTTTGCTATCATACACTGATCATGTGCCTCTGGAGGCAATAAACAAAGAGCTGAGTAGGCACGAATCAGTCAGCAGGCAATAATCATGGAACTCAGCTGTGAGGAATCATGCTGCTCAGCTGGCAATAATCAAGCAGCTGAGCAGGCAGGAATTACGCAGCACAGCTGGCAATTGTCAAGCAGATGACAGGCAGGAATCGTGCAGCTCAGCTGGCAATTGTCAAGCAGATGAGCAGACAGTAATCACGCAGCTCAGCAGGCCCAGATCACGTGACTGAGCATGCACTGTTCACGTGGCTGATCATACACTGATCACGTGATTGATCATGCACTGATCACTTGGATATCATGCACTGATCACGTGGCTGATCATACACTGTTCACGTGTCTGACCATGCACTGATCACGTGGCTGATCATACACTGCTCACGTAACTGATCATGCACTGATCACGTGGCTATCATGCACTGATACGTGGCTGAACATGCACTGTTCACGTGGCTGATCACACACCTGTCACGTGACATATCATGCACTGATCACCTGGAACTCATGCACTGATCACGTGGCTGATCATACTCTGCTCACGAAACTCATCATGCACACATCACGTGGCTATCATGCACTGCTCACGTGGTTCGTCATGGAATGATCACGAAGCTACCATATACTGGTCACGTGACTGATCATGCACAGATCACGTAAATGATCATGCACTGTTCACGTGACTGATCATGTACTGATCACGTGACTGATCATGCACTGATCACGTGGCTATCATGCTCTGCTCACGTGGCTGATCATGCAACGATCACGTAGCAACCATGTAGTGGTCTCGTGACTGATCATGCACTGATCATGTAATTGATCCTGCACTGATCACGTGGCTCATCATGCACTGATCCGTGGCTGATCACACACGTGTCACGTGACTGGTCATGTACAGATCCCGTGACTAATCATGAAGTGATCACGTGGCTATCCTGCACTGATCACGTGGATATCATGCACTGATCACGTGGCTGATCACACACGTATCACCTGACTGATCATGCACTGATCACGTGGCTATCATGCACTGCTCACGTGGCTGATCATGCGATGATCACGCAACTACCATGTACTGGTCACATGACTGATCATGCACTGATCACGTGACTGATCATGCAGTGATCACGTGGCTGTCATGCACTACTCACGTGGCTGATCATGCAATGATCATGTAGCTACCATGTACAGGTCACGTGAATGATCATACACCCATCAGGTGACTGATCATGCACTGATCACGTGGCTATCATGCACTGATCACTAGACTGATCATGCACTGATCACGTCTATATCATGCACTGATCACATGACTGCCCATGCACTGGTCACGTGGATGATCATACACTAATCATGTGACAGATCATGCACTGATCACGTGGCTGATCATGCACTGACACTGTGACTGAGCATGGACTGATCACATGACTATCGTGTAGTGATCACGTGACTTAATGGCGCTGATCATGTGACTGATCATGCACTGATCATGTTTGCTATCATACACTGATCATGTGCCTCTGGAGGCAATAAACAAAGAGCTGAGTAGGCACGAATCAGTCAGCAGGCAATAATCATGGAACTCAGCTGTGAGGAATCATGCTGCTCAGCTGGCAATAATCAAGCAGCTGAGCAGGCAGGAATTACGCAGCACAGCTGACAATTGTCAAGCAGATGACAGGCAGGAATCGTGCAGCTCAGCTGGCAATTGTCAAGCAGATGAGCAGACAGTAATCACGCAGCTCAGCAGGCCCAGATCACGTGACTGAGCATGCACTGTTCACGTGGCTGATCATACACTGATCACGTGATTGATCATGCACTGATCACTTGGATATCATGCACTGATCACGTGGCTGATCATACACTGTTCACGTGTCTGACCATGCACTGATCACGTGGCTGATCATACACTGCTCACGTAACTGATAATGCACTTATCACGTGGCTATCATGCACTGAATACGTGGCTGAACATGCACTGTTCACGTGGCTGATCACACACCTGTCACGTGACATATCATGCACTGATCACCTGGAACTCATGCACTGATCACGTGGCTGATCATACTCTGCTCACGAAACTCATCATGCACACATCACGTGGCTATCATGCACTGCTCACGTGGTTCGTCATGGAATGATCACGAAGCTACCATATGCTGGTCACGTGACTGATCATGCACAGATCACGTAAATGATCATGCACTGTTCACGTGTCTGATCATATACTGATCACGTGACTGATAATGCACTGATCACGTGGCTATCATGCTCTGCTCACGTGGCTGATCATGCAACGATCACGTAGTAACCATGTAGTGGTCTCGTGACTGATCATGCACTGATCATGTAATTGATCCTGCACTGATCACGTGGCTCATCACGCACTGATCCGGTGGCTGATCACACACGTATCACGTGACTGGTCATGTACAGATCCCGTGACTAATCATGAAGTGATCACGTGGCTATCCTGCACTGATCACGTGGATATCATGCACTGATCACGTGGCTGATCACACACGTATCACCTGACTGATCATGCACTGATCACGTGGCTATCATGCACTGCTCACGTGGCTGATCATGCGATGATCACGCAACTACCATGTACTGGTCACATGACTGATCATGCACTGATCACGTGACTGATCATGCAGTGATCACGTGGCTGTCATGCACTACTCACGTGGCTGATCATGCAATGATCATGTAGCTACCATGTACAGGTCACGTGAATGATCATACACCCACCAGGTGACTGATCATGCACTGATCACGTGGCTATCCTGCACTGATCACTAGACTGATCATGCACTGATCACGTCTATATCATGCACTGATCACATGACTGCCCATGCACTGATCACGTGGATGATCATACACTAATCATGTGACAGATCATGCACTGATCACGTGGCTGATCATGCACTGACACTGTGACTGAGCATGGACTGATCACATGACTATCATGTAGTGATCACGTGACTTAATGGCGCTGATCATGTGACTGATCATGCACTGATCATGTTTGCTATCATACACTGATCATGTGCCTCTGGAGGCAATAAACAAAGAGCTGAGTAGGCACGAATCAGTCAGCAGGCAATAATCATGGAACTCAGCTGTGAGGAATCATGCTGCTCAGCTGGCAATAATCAAGCAGCTGAGCAGGCAGGAATTACGCAGCACAGCTGGCAATTGTCAAGCAGATGACAGGCAGGAATCGTGCAGCTCAGCTGGCAATTGTCAAGCAGATGAGCAGACAGTAATCACGCAGCTCAGCAGGCCCAGATCACGTGACTGAGCATGCACTGTTCACGTGGCTGATCATACACTGATCACGTGATTGATCATGCACTGATCACTTGGATATCATGCACTGATCACGTGGCTGATCATACACTGTTCACGTGTCTGACCATGCACTGATCACGTGGCTGATCATACACTGCTCACGTAACTGATAATGCACTTATCACGTGGCTATCATGCACTGAATACGTGGCTGAACATGCACTGTTCACGTGGCTGATCACACACCTGTCACGTGACATATCATGCACTGATCACCTGGAACTCATGCACTGATCACGTGGCTGATCATACTCTGCTCACGAAACTCATCATGCACACATCACGTGGCTATCATGCACTGCTCACGTGGTTCGTCATGGAATGATCAAGAAGCTACCATATACTGGTCACGTGACTGATGATGCACAGATCACGTAAATGATCATGCACTGTTCACGTGACTGATCATGTACTGATCACGTGACTGATCATGCACTGATCACGTGGCTATCATGCTCTGCTCACGTGGCTGATCATGCAACGATCATGTAGCAACCATGTAGTGGTCTCGTGACTGATCATGCACTGATCATGTAATTGATCCTGCACTGATCACGTGGCTCATCACGCACTGATCCGGTGGCTGATCACACAAGTATCACGTGACTGGTCATGTACAGATCCCGTGACTAATCATGAAGTGATCACGTGGCTGTCCTGCACTGATCACGTGGATATCATGCACTGATCACGTGGCTGATCACACACGTATCACCTGACTGATCATGCACTGATCACGTGGCTATCATGCACTGCTCACGTGGCTGATCATGCACTGATCACGTGCATCATGCTACCATGTCACGTGGGATCATGCAATGATCATGTAGCTACCATGTACAGGTCACGTGAATGATCATCATCAGGTGACTGATCATGCACTGATCACGTGGCTATCATGCACTGATCACTAGACTGATCATGCACTGATCACGTCTTTATCATGCACTGATCACATGACTGCCCATGCACTGATCACGTGGATGATCATACACTAATCATGTGACAGATCATGCACTGATCACGTGGCTGATCATGCACTGACACTGTGACTGAGCATGGACTGATCACATGACTATCGTGTAGTGATCACGTGACTTAATGGCGCTGATCATGTGACTGATCATGCACTGATCATGTTTGCTATCATACACTGATCATGTGCCTCTGGAGGCAATAAACAAAGAGCTGAGTAGGCACGAATCAGTCAGCAGGCAATAATCATGGAACTCAGCTGTGAGGAATCATGCTGCTCAGCTGGCAATAATCAAGCAGCTGAGCAGGCAGGAATTACGCAGCACAGCTGGCAATTGTCAAGCAGATGACAGGCAGGAATCGTGCAGCTCAGCTGGCAATTGTCAAGCAGATGAGCAGACAGTAATCACGCAGCTCAGCAGGCCCAGATCACGTGACTGAGCATGCACTGTTCACGTGGCTGATCATACACTGATCACGTGATTGATCATGCACTGATCACTTGGATATCATGCACTGATCACGTGGCTGATCATACACTGTTCACGTGTCTGACCATGCACTGATCACGTGGCTGATCATACACTGCTCACGTAACTGATAATGCACTTATCACGTGGCTATCATGCACTGATACGTGGCTGAACATGCACTGTTCACGTGGCTGATCACACACCTGTCACGTGACATATCATGCACTGATCACCTGGAACTCATGCACTGATCACGTGGCTGATCATACTCTGCTCACGAAACTCATCATGCACACATCACGTGGCTATCATGCACTGCTCACGTGGTTCGTCATGGAATGATCACGAAGCTACCATATACTGGTCACGTGACTGATCATGCACAGATCACGTAAATGATCATGCACTGTTCACGTGACTGATCATGTACTGATCACGTGACTGATCATGCACTGATCACGTGGCTATCATGCTCTGCTCACGTGGCTGATCATGCAACGATCACGTAGCAACCATGTAGTGGTCTCGTGACTGATCATGCACTGATCATGTAATTGATCCTGCACTGATCACGTGGCTCATCACGCACTGATCCGGTGGCTGATCACACACGTATCACGTGACTGGTCATGTGCAGATCCCGTGACTAATCATGAAGTGATCACGTGGCTATCATGCACTGATCACGTGGATATCATGCACTGATCACGTGGCTGATCACACACGTATCACCTGACTGATCATGCACTGATCACGTGGCTATCATGCACTGCTCACGTGGCTGATCATGCGATGATCACGCAACTACCATGTACTGGTCACATGACTGATCATGCACTGATCACGTGACTGATCATGCAGTGATCACGTGGCTGTCATGCACTACTCACGTGGCTGATCATGCAATGATCATGTAGCTACCATGTACAGGTCACGTGAATGATCATACACCCATCAGGTGACTGATCATGCACTGATCACGTGGCTATCATGCACTGATCACTAGACTGATCATGCACTGATCACGTCTATATCATGCACTGATCACATGACTGCCCATGCACTGGTCACGTGGATGATCATACACTAATCATGTGACAGATCATGCACTGATCACGTGGCTGATCATGCACTGACACTGTGACTGAGCATGGACTGATCACATGACTATCGTGTAGTGATCACGTGACTTAATGGCGCTGATCATGTGACTGATCATGCACTGATCATGTTTGCTATCATACACTGATCATGTGCCTCTGGAGGCAATAAACAAAGAGCTGAGTAGGCACGAATCAGTCAGCAGGCAATAATCATGGAACTCAGCTGTGAGGAATCATGCTGCTCAGCTGGCAATAATCAAGCAGCTGAGCAGGCAGGAATTACGCAGCACAGCTGACAATTGTCAAGCAGATGACAGGCAGGAATCGTGCAGCTCAGCTGGCAATTGTCAAGCAGATGAGCAGACAGTAATCACGCAGCTCAGCAGGCCCAGATCACGTGACTGAGCATGCACTGTTCACGTGGCTGATCATACACTGATCACGTGATTGATCATGCACTGATCACTTGGATATCATGCACTGATCACGTGGCTGATCATACACTGTTCACGTGTCTGACCATGCACTGATCACGTGGCTGATCATACACTGCTCACGTAACTGATAATGCACTTATCACGTGGCTATCATGCACTGATACGTGGCTGAACATGCACTGTTCACGTGGCTGATCACACACCTGTCACGTGACATATCATGCACTGATCACCTGGAACTCATGCACTGATCACGTGGCTGATCATACTCTGCTCACGAAACTCATCATGCACACATCACGTGGCTATCATGCACTGCTCACGTGGTTCGTCATGGAATGATCACGAAGCTACCATATACTGGTCACGTGACTGATCATGCACAGATCACGTAAATGATCATGCACTGTTCACGTGACTGATCATGTACTGATCACGTGACTGATCATGCACTGATCACGTGGCTATCATGCTCTGCTCACGTGGCTGATCATGCAACGATCACGTAGCAACCATGTAGTGGTCTCGTGACTGATCATGCACTGATCATGTAATTGATCCTGCACTGATCACGTGGCTCATCACGCACTGATCCGGTGGCTGATCACACACGTATCACGTGACTGGTCACGTACAGATCCCGTGACTAATCATGAAGTGATCACGTGGCTATCATGCACTGATCACGTGGATATCATGCACTGATCACGTGGCTGATCACACACGTATCACCTGACTGATCATGCACTGATCACGTGGCTATCATGCACTGCTCACGTGGCTGATCATGCGATGATCACGCAACTACCATGTACTGGTCACATGACTGATCATGCACTGATCACGTGACTGATCATGCAGTGATCACGTGGCTGTCATGCACTACTCACGTGGCTGATCATGCAATGATCATGTAGCTACCATGTACAGGTCACGTGAATGATCATACACCCATCAGGTGACTGATCATGCACTGATCACGTGGCTATCATGCACTGATCACTAGACTGGTCATGCACTGATCACGTCTATATCATGCACTGATCACATGACTGCCCATGCACTGGTCACGTGGATGATCATACACTAATCATGTGACAGATCATGCACTGATCACGTGGCTGATCATGCACTGACACTGTGACTGAGCATGGACTGATCACATGACTATCATGTAGTGATCACGTGACTTAATGGCGCTGATCATGTGACTGATCATGCACTGATCATGTTTGCTATCATACACTGATCATGTGCCTCTGGAGGCAATAAACAAAGAGCTGAGTAGGCACGAATCAGTCAGCAGGCAATAATCATGGAACTCAGCTGTGAGGAATCATGCTGCTCAGCTGGCAATAATCAAGCAGCTGAGCAGGCAGGAATTACGCAGCACAGCTGACAACTGTCAAGCAGATGACAGGCAGGAATCGTGCAGCTCAGCTGGCAATTGTCAAGCAGATGAGCAGACAGTAATCACGCAGCTCAGCAGGCCCAGATCACGTGACTGAGCATGCACTGTTCACGTGGCTGATCATACACTGATCACGTGATTGATCATGCACTGATCACTTGGATATCATGCACTGATCACGTGGCTGATCATACACTGTTCACGTGTCTGACCATGCACTGATCACGTGGCTGATCATACACTGCTCACGTAACTGATAATGCACTGATCACGTGGCTATCATGCACTGATACGTGGCTGAACATGCACTGTTCACGTGGCTGATCACACACCTGTCACGTGACATATCATGCACTGATCACCTGGAACTCATGCACTGATCACGTGGCTGATCATACTCTGCTCACGAAACTCATCATGCACACATCACGTGGCTATCATGCACTGCTCACGTGGTTCGTCATGGAATGATCACGAAGCTACCATATACTGGTCACGTGACTGATCATGCACAGATCACGTAAATGATCATGCACTGTTCACGTGACTGATCATGTACTGATCACGTGACTGATCATGCACTGATCACGTGGCTATCATGCTCTGCTCACGTGGCTGATCATGCAACGATCACGTAGCAACCATGTAGTGGTCTCGTGACTGATCATGCACTGATCATGTAATTGATCCTGCACTGATCACGTGGCTCATCACGCACTGATCCGGTGGCTGATCACACACGTATCACGTGACTGGTCATGTACAGATCCCGTGACTAATCATGAAGTGATCACGTGGCTATCCTGCACTGATCACGTGGATATCATGCACTGATCACGTGGCTGATCACACACGTATCACCTGACTGATCATGCACTGATCACGTGGCTATCATGCACTGCTCACGTGGCTGATCATGCGATGATCACGCAACTACCATGTACTGGTCACATGACTGATCATGCACTGATCACGTGACTGATCATGCAGTGATCACGTGGCTGTCATGCACTACTCACGTGGCTGATCATGCAATGATCATGTAGCTACCATGTACAGTTCACGTGAATGATCATACACCCATCAGGTGACTGATCATGCACTGATCACGTGACTATCATGCACTGATCACTAGACTGATCATGCACTGATCACGTCTATATCATGCACTGATCACATGACTGCCCATGCACTGGTCACGTGGATGATCATACACTAATCATGTGACAGATCATGCACTGATCACGTGGCTGATCATGCACTGACACTGTGACTGAGCATGGACTGATCACATGACTATCGTGTAGTGATCACGTGACTTAATGGCGCTGATCATGTGACTGATCATGCACTGATCATGTTTGCTATCATACACTGATCATGTGCCTCTGGAGGCAATAAACAAAGAGCTGAGTAGGCACGAATCAGTCAGCAGGCAATAATCATGGAACTCAGCTGTGAGGAATCATGCTGCTCAGCTGGCAATAATCAAGCAGCTGAGCAGGCAGGAATTACGCAGCACAGCTGGCAATTGTCAAGCAGATGACAGGCAGGAATCGTGCAGCTCAGCTGGCAATTGTCAAGCAGATGAGCAGACAGTAATCACGCAGCTCAGCAGGCCCAGATCACGTGACTGAGCATGCACTGTTCACGTGGCTGATCATACACTGATCACGTGATTGATCATGCACTGATCACTTGGATATCATGCACTGATCACGTGGCTGATCATACACTGTTCACGTGTCTGACCATGCACTGATCACGTGGCTGATCATACACTGCTCACGTAACTGATAATGCACTTATCACGTGGCTATCATGCACTGAATACGTGGCTGAACATGCACTGTTCACGTGGCTGATCACACACCTGTCACGTGACATATCATGCACTGATCACCTGGAACTCATGCACTGATCACGTGGCTGATCATACTCTGCTCACGAAACTCATCATGCACACATCACGTGGCTATCATGCACTGCTCACGTGGTTCGTCATGGAATGATCACGAAGCTACCATATACTGGTCACGTGACTGATCATGCACAGATCACGTAAATGATCATGCACTGTTCACGTGACTGATCATGTACTGATCACGTGACTGATCATGCACTGATCACGTGGCTATCATGCTCTGCTCACGTGGCTGATCATGCAACGATCACGTAGCAACCATGTAGTGGTCTCGTGACTGATCATGCACTGATCATGTAATTGATCCTGCACTGATCACGTGGCTCATCACGCACTGATCCGTGGCTGATCACACACGTATCACGTGACTGGTCATGTACAGATCCCGTGACTAATCATGAAGTGATCACGTGGCTATCCTGCACTGATCACGTGGATATCATGCACTGATCACGTGGCTGATCACACACGTATCACCTGACTGATCATGCACTGATCACGTGGCTATCATGCACTGCTCACGTGGCTGATCATGCGATGATCACGCAACTACCATGTACTGGTCACATGACTGATCATGCACTGATCACGTGACTGATCATGCAGTGATCACGTGGCTGTCATGCACTACTCACGTGGCTGATCATGCAATGATCATGTAGCTACCATGTACAGGTCACGTGAATGATCATACACCCATCAGGTGACTGATCATGCACTGATCACGTGGCTATCATGCACTGATCACTAGACTGATCATGCACTGATCACGTCTATATCATGCACTGATCACATGACTGCCCATGCACTGGTCACGTGGATGATCATACACTAATCATGTGACAGATCATGCACTGATCACGTGGCTGATCATGCACTGACACTGTGACTGAGCATGGACTGATCACATGACTATCGTGTAGTGATCACGTGACTTAATGGCGCTGATCATGTGACTGATCATGCACTGATCATGTTTGCTATCATACACTGATCATGTGCCTCTGGAGGCAATAAACAAAGAGCTGAGTAGGCACGAATCAGTCAGCAGGCAATAATCATGGAACTCAGCTGTGAGGAATCATGCTGCTCAGCTGGCAATAATCAAGCAGCTGAGCAGGCAGGAATTACGCAGCACAGCTGGCAATTGTCAAGCAGATGACAGGCAGGAATCGTGCAGCTCAGCTGGCAATTGTCAAGCAGATGAGCAGACAGTAATCACGCAGCTCAGCAGGCCCAGATCACGTGACTGAGCATGCACTGTTCACGTGGCTGATCATACACTGATCACGTGATTGATCATGCACTGATCACTTGGATATCATGCACTGATCACGTGGCTGATCATACACTGTTCACGTGTCTGACCATGCACTGATCACGTGGCTGATCATACACTGCTCACGTAACTGATAATGCACTTATCACGTGGCTATCATGCACTGATACGTGGCTGAACATGCACTGTTCACGTGGCTGATCACACACCTGTCACGTGACATATCATGCACTGATCACCTGGAACTCATGCACTGATCACGTGGCTGATCATACTCTGCTCACGAAACTCATCATGCACACATCACGTGGCTATCATGCACTGCTCACGTGGTTCGTCATGGAATGATCACGAAGCTACCATATACTGGTCACGTGACTGATCATGCACAGATCACGTAAATGATCATGCACTGTTCACGTGACTGATCATGTACTGATCACGTGACTGATAATGCACTGATCACGTGGCTATCATGCTCTGCTCACGTGGCTGATCATGCAACGATCACGTAGCAACCATGTAGTGGTCTCGTGACTGATCATGCACTGATCATGTAATTGATCCTGCACTGATCACGTGGCTCATCACGCACTGATCCGGTGGCTGATCACACACGTATCACGTGACTGGTCATGTGCAGATCCCGTGACTAATCATGAAGTGATCACGTGGCTATCCTGCACTGATCATGTGGATATCATGCACTGATCACGTGGCTGATCACACACGTATCACCTGACTGATCATGCACTGATCACGTGGCTATCATGCACTGCTCACGTGGCTGATCATGCGATGATCACGCAACTACCATGTACTGGTCACATGACTGATCATGCACTGATCACGTGACTGATCATGCAGTGATCACGTGGCTGTCATGCACTACTCACGTGGCTGATCATGCAATGATCATGTGGCTACCATGTACAGGTCACGTGAATGATCATACACCCATCAGGTGACTGATCATGCACTGATCACGTGGCTATCATGCACTGATCACTAGACTGATCATGCACTGATCACGTCTATATCATGCACTGATCACACGACTGCCCATGCACTGGTCACGTGGATGATCATACACTAATCATGTGACAGATCATGCACTGATCACGTGGCTGATCATGCACTGACACTGTGACTGAGCATGGACTGATCACATGACTATCGTGTAGTGATCACGTGACTTAATGGCGCTGATCATGTGACTGATCATGCACTGATCATGTTTGCTATCATACACTGATCATGTGCCTCTGGAGGCAATAAACAAAGAGCTGAGTAGGCACGAATCAGTCAGCAGGCAATAATCATGGAACTCAGCTGTGAGGAATCATGCTGCTCAGCTGGCAATAATCAAGCAGCTGAGCAGGCAGGAATTACGCAGCACAGCTGGCAATTGTCAAGCAGATGACAGGCAGGAATCGTGCAGCTCAGCTGGCAATTGTCAAGCAGATGAGCAGACAGTAATCACGCAGCTCAGCAGGCCCAGATCACGTGACTGAGCATGCACTGTTCACGTGGCTGATCATACACTGATCACGTGATTGATCATGCACTGATCACTTGGATATCATGCACTGATCACGTGGCTGATCATACACTGTTCACGTGTCTGACCATGCACTGATCACGTGGCTGATCATACACTGCTCACGTAACTGATAATGCACTTATCACGTGGCTATCATGCACTGAATACGTGGCTGAACATGCACTGTTCACGTGGCTGATCACACACCTGTCACGTGACATATCATGCACTGATCACCTGGAACTCATGCACTGATCACGTGGCTGATCATACTCTGCTCACGAAACTCATCATGCACACATCACGTGGCTATCATGCACTGCTCACGTGGTTCGTCATGGAATGATCACGAAGCTACCATATACTGGTCGCGTGACTGATCATGCACAGATCACGTAAATGATCATGCACTGTTCACGTGACTGATCATGTACTGATCACGTGACTGATAATGCACTGATCACGTGGCTATCATGCTCTGCTCACGTGGCTGATCATGCAACGATCACGTAGCAACCATGTAGTGGTCTCGTGACTGATCATGCACTGATCATGTAATTGATCCTGCACTGATCACGTGGCTCATCACGCACTGATCCGGTGGCTGATCACACACGTATCACGTGACTGGTCATGTACAGATCCCGTGACTAATCATGAAGTGATCACGTGGCTATCCTGCACTGATCACGTGGATATCATGCACTGATCACGTGGCTGATCACACCCGTATCACCTGACTGATCATGCACTGATCACGTGGCTATCATGCACTGCTCACGTGGCTGATCATGCGATGATCACGCAACTACCATGTACTGGTCACATGACTGATCATGCACTGATCACGTGACTGATCATGCAGTGATCACGTGGCTGTCATGCACTACTCACGTGGCTGATCATGCAATGATCATGTAGCTACCATGTACAGGTCACGTGAATGATCATACACCCATCAGGTGACTGATCATGCACTGATCACGTGGCTATCATGCACTGATCACTAGACTGATCATGCACTGATCACGTCTATATCATGCACTGATCACATGACTGCCCATGCACTGGTCACGTGGATGATCATACACTAATCATGTGACAGATCATGCACTGATCACGTGGCTGATCATGCACTGACACTGTGACTGAGCATGGACTGATCACATGACTATCGTGTAGTGATCACGTGACTTAATGGCGCTGATCATGTGACTGATCATGCACTGATCATGTTTGCTATCATACACTGATCATGTGCCTCTGGAGGCAATAAACAAAGAGCTGAGTAGGCACGAATCAGTCAGCAGGCAATAATCATGGAACTCAGCTGTGAGGAATCATGCTGCTCAGCTGGCAATAATCAAGCAGCTGAGCAGGCAGGAATTACGCAGCACAGGCAATTGTCAAGCAGATGACAGGCAGGAATCGTGCAGCTCAGCTGGCAATTGTCAAGCAGATGAGCAGACAGTAATCACGCAGCTCAGCAGGCCCAGATCACGTGACTGAGCATGCACTGTTCACGTGGCTGATCATACACTGATCACGTGATTGATCATGCACTGATCACTTGGATATCATGCACTGATCACGTGGCTGATCATACACTGTTCACGTGTCTGACCATGCACTGATCACGTGGCTGATCATACACTGCTCACGTAACTGATAATGCACTTATCACGTGGCTATCATGCACTGAATACGTGGCTGAACATGCACTGTTCACGTGGCTGATCACACACCTGTCACGTGACATATCATGCACTGATCACCTGGAACTCATGCACTGATCACGTGGCTGATCATACTCTGCTCACGAAACTCATCATGCACACATCACGTGGCTATCATGCACTGCTCACGTGGTTCGTCATGGAATGATCACGAAGCTACCATATACTGGTCACGTGACTGATCATGCACAGATCACGTAAATGATCATGCACTGTTCACGTGACTGATCATGTACTGATCACGTGACTGATAATGCACTGATCACGTGGCTATCATGCTCTGCTCACGTGGCTGATCATGCAACGATCACGTAGCAACCATGTAGTGGTCTCGTGACTGATCATGCACTGATCATGTAATTGATCCTGCACTGATCACGTGGCTCATCACGCACTGATCCGGTGGCTGATCACACACGTATCACGTGACTGGTCATGTACAGATCCCGTGACTAATCATGAAGTGATCACGTGGCTATCCTGCACTGATCACGTGGATATCATGCACTGATCACGTGGCTGATCACACACGTATCACCTGACTGATCATGCACTGATCACGTGGCTATCATGCACTGCTCACGTGGCTGATCATGCGATGATCACGCAACTACCATGTACTGGTCACATGACTGATCATGCACTGATCACGTGACTGATCATGCAGTGATCACGTGGCTGTCATGCACTACTCACGTGGCTGATCATGCAATGATCATGTAGCTACCATGTACAGGTCACGTGAATGATCATACACCCATCAGGTGACTGATCATGCACTGATCACGTGGCTATCATGCACTGATCACTAGACTGATCATGCACTGATCACGTCTATATCATGCACTGATCACATGACTGCCCATGCACTGGTCACGTGGATGATCATACACTAATCATGTGACAGATCATGCACTGATCACGTGGCTGATCATGCACTGACACTGTGACTGAGCATGGACTGATCACATGACTATCGTGTAGTGATCACGTGACTTAATGGCGCTGATCATGTGACTGATCATGCACTGATCATGTTTGCTATCATACACTGATCATGTGCCTCTGGAGGCAATAAACAAAGAGCTGAGTAGGCACGAATCAGTCAGCAGGCAATAATCATGGAACTCAGCTGTGAGGAATCATGCTGCTCAGCTGGCAATAATCAAGCAGCTGAGCAGGCAGGAATTACGCAGCACAGCTGGCAATTGTCAAGCAGATGACAGGCAGGAATCGTGCAGCTCAGCTGGCAATTGTCAAGCAGATGAGCAGACAGTAATCACGCAGCTCAGCAGGCCCAGATCACGTGACTGAGCATGCACTGTTCACGTGGCTGATCATACACTGATCACGTGATTGATCATGCACTGATCACTTGGATATCATGCACTGATCACGTGGCTGATCATACACTGTTCACGTGTCTGACCATGCACTGATCACGTGGCTGATCATACACTGCTCACGTAACTGATAATGCACTTATCACGTGGCTATCATGCACTGATACGTGGCTGAACATGCACTGTTCACGTGGCTGATCACACACCTGTCACGTGACATATCATGCACTGATCACCTGGAACTCATGCACTGATCACGTGGCTGATCATACTCTGCTCACGAAACTCATCATGCACACATCACGTGGCTATCATGCACTGCTCACGTGGTTCGTCATGGAATGATCACGAAGCTACCATATACTGGTCACGTGACTGATCATGCACAGATCACGTAAATGATCATGCACTGTTCACGTGACTGATCATGTACTGATCACGTGACTGATAATGCACTGATCACGTGGCTATCATGCTCTGCTCACGTGGCTGATCATGCAACGATCACGTAGCAACCATGTAGTGGTCTCGTGACTGATCATGCACTGATCATGTAATTGATCCTGCACTGATCACGTGGCTCATCACGCACTGATCCGGTGGCTGATCACACACGTATCACGTGACTGGTCATGTACAGATCCCGTGACTAATCATGAAGTGATCACGTGGCTATCCTGCACTGATCACGTGGATATCATGCACTGATCACGTGGCTGATCACACACGTATCACCTGACTGATCATGCACTGATCACGTGGCTATCATGCACTGCTCACGTGGCTGATCATGCGATGATCACGCAACTACCATGTACTGGTCACATGACTGATCATGCACTGATCACGTGACTGATCATGCAGTGATCACGTGGCTGTCATGCACTACTCACGTGGCTGATCATGCAATGATCATGTAGCTACCATGTACAGGTCACGTGAATGATCATACACCCATCAGGTGACTGATCATGCACTGATCACGTGGCTATCATGCACTGATCACTAGACTGATCATGCACTGATCACGTCTATATCATGCACTGATCACATGACTGCCCATGCACTGGTCACGTGGATGATCATACACTAATCATGTGACAGATCATGCACTGATCACGTGGCTGATCATGCACTGACACTGTGACTGAGCATGGACTGATCACATGACTATCGTGTAGTGATCACGTGACTTAATGGCGCTGATCATGTGACTGATCATGCACTGATCATGTTTGCTATCATACACTGATCATGTGCCTCTGGAGGCAATAAACAAAGAGCTGAGTAGGCACGAATCAGTCAGCAGGCAATAATCATGGAACTCAGCTGTGAGGAATCATGCTGCTCAGCTGGCAATAATCAAGCAGCTGAGCAGGCAGGAATTACGCAGCACAGCTGGCAATTGTCAAGCAGATGACAGGCAGGAATCGTGCAGCTCAGTTCGCAATTGTCAAGCAGATGAGCAGACAGTAATCACGCAGCTCAGCAGGCCCAGATCACGTGACTGAGCATGCACTGTTCACGTGGCTGATCATACACTGATCACGTGATTGATCATGCACTGATCACTTGGATATCATGCACTGATCACGTGGCTGATCATACACTGTTCACGTGTCTGACCATGCACTGATCACGTGGCTGATCATACACTGCTCACGTAACTGATAATGCACTTATCACGTGGCTATCATGCACTGAATACGTGGCTGAACATGCACTGTTCACGTGGCTGATCACACACCTGTCACGTGACATATCATGCACTGATCACCTGGAACTCATGCACTGATCACGTGGCTGATCATACTCTGCTCACGAAACTCATCATGCACACATCACGTGGCTATCATGCACTGCTCACGTGGTTCGTCATGGAATGATCACGAAGCTACCATATACTGGTCACGTGACTGATCATGCACTGTTCACGTGACTGATCATGTACTGATCACGTGACTGATAATGCACTGATCACGTGGCTATCATGCTCTGCTCACGTGGCTGATCATGCAACGATCACGTAGCAACCATGTAGTGGTCTCGTGACTGATCATGCACTGATCATGTAATTGATCCTGCACTGATCACGTGGCTCATCACGCACTGATCCGGTGGCTGATCACACACGTATCACGTGACTGGTCATGTGCAGATCCCGTGACTAATCATGAAGTGATCACGTGGCTATCATGCACTGATCACGTGGATATCATGCACTGATCACGTGGCTGATCACACACGTATCACCTGACTGATCATGCACTGATCACGTGGCTATCATGCACTGCTCACGTGGCTGATCATGCGATGATCACGCAACTACCATGTACTGGTCACATGACTGATCATGCACTGATCACGTGACTGATCATGCAGTGATCACGTGGCTGTCATGCACTACTCACGTGGCTGATCATGCAATGATCATGTAGCTACCATGTACAGGTCACGTGAATGATCATACACCCATCAGGTGACTGATCATGCACTGATCACGTGGCTATCATGCACTGATCACTAGACTGATCATGCACTGATCACGTCTATATCATGCACTGATCACATGACTGCCCATGCACTGGTCACGTGGATGATCATACACTAATCATGTGACAGATCATGCACTGATCACGTGGCTGATCATGCACTGACACTGTGACTGAGCATGGACTGATCACATGACTATCGTGTAGTGATCACGTGACTTAATGGCGCTGATCATGTGACTGATCATGCACTGATCATGTTTGCTATCATACACTGATCATGTGCCTCTGGAGGCAATAAACAAAGAGCTGAGTAGGCACGAATCAGTCAGCAGGCAATAATCATGGAACTCAGCTGTGAGGAATCATGCTGCTCAGCTGGCAATAATCAAGCAGCTGAGCAGGCAGGAATTACGCAGCACAGCTGGCAATTGTCAAGCAGATGACAGGCAGGAATCGTGCAGCTCAGCTGGCAATTGTCAAGCAGATGAGCAGACAGTAATCACGCAGCTCAGCAGGCCCAGATCACGTGACTGAGCATGCACTGTTCACGTGGCTGATCATACACTGATCACGTGATTGATCATGCACTGATCACTTGGATATCATGCACTGATCACGTGGCTGATCATACACTGTTCACGTGTCTGACCATGCACTGATCACGTGGCTGATCATACACTGCTCACGTAACTGATAATGCACTTATCACGTGGCTATCATGCACTGAATACGTGGCTGAACATGCACTGTTCACGTGGCTGATCACACACCTGTCACGTGACATATCATGCACTGATCACCTGGAACTCATGCACTGATCACGTGGCTGATCATACTCTGCTCACGAAACTCATCATGCACACATCACGTGGCTATCATGCACTGCTCACGTGGTTCGTCATGGAATGATCACGAAGCTACCATATACTGGTCACGTGACTGATCATGCACAGATCACGTAAATGATCATGCACTGTTCACGTGACTGATCATGTACTGATCACGTGACTGATAATGCACTGATCACGTGGCTATCATGCTCTGCTCACGTGGCTGATCATGCAACGATCACGTAGCAACCATGTAGTGGTCTCGTGACTGATCATGCACTGATCATGTAATTGATCCTGCACTGATCACGTGGCTCATCACGCACTGATCCGGTGGCTGATCACACACGTATCACGTGACTGGTCATGTGCAGATCCCGTGACTAATCATGAAGTGATCACGTGGCTATCCTGCACTGATCACGTGGATATCATGCACTGATCACGTGGCTGATCACACACGTATCACCTGACTGATCATGCACTGATCACGTGGCTATCATGCACTGCTCACGTGGCTGATCATGCGATGATCACGCAACTACCATGTACTGGTCACATGACTGATCATGCACTGATCACGTGACTGATCATGCAGTGATCACGTGGCTGTCATGCACTACTCACGTGGCTGATCATGCAATGATCATGTAGCTACCATGTACAGGTCACGTGAATGATCATACACCCATCAGGTGACTGATCATGCACTGATCACGTGGCTATCATGCACTGATCACTAGACTGATCATGCACTGATCACGTCTATATCATGCACTGATCACATGACTGCCCATGCACTGGTCACGTGGATGATCATACACTAATCATGTGACAGATCATGCACTGATCACGTGGCTGATCATGCACTGACACTGTGACTGAGCATGGACTGATCACATGACTATCGTGTAGTGATCACGTGACTTAATGGCGCTGATCATGTGACTGATCATGCACTGATCATGTTTGCTATCATACACTGATCATGTGCCTCTGGAGGCAATAAACAAAGAGCTGAGTAGGCACGAATCAGTCAGCAGGCAATAATCATGGAACTCAGCTGTGAGGAATCATGCTGCTCAGCTGGCAATAATCAAGCAGCTGAGCAGGCAGGAATTACGCAGCACAGCTGGCAATTGTCAAGCAGATGACAGGCAGGAATCGTGCAGCTCAGCTGGCAATTGTCAAGCAGATGAGCAGACAGTAATCACGCAGCTCAGCAGGCCCAGATCACGTGACTGAGCATGCACTGTTCACGTGGCTGATCATACACTGATCACGTGATTGATCATGCACTGATCACTTGGATATCATGCACTGATCACGTGGCTGATCATACACTGTTCACGTGTCTGACCATGCACTGATCACGTGGCTGATCATACACTGCTCACGTAACTGATAATGCACTTATCACGTGGCTATCATGCACTGATACGTGGCTGAACATGCACTGTTCACGTGGCTGATCACACACCTGTCACGTGACATATCATGCACTGATCACCTGGAACTCATGCACTGATCACGTGGCTGATCATACTCTGCTCACGAAACTCATCATGCACACATCACGTGGCTATCATGCACTGCTCACGTGGTTCGTCATGGAATGATCACGAAGCTACCATATACTGGTCACGTGACTGATCATGCACAGATCACGTAAATGATCATGCACTGTTCACGTGACTGATCATGTACTGATCACGTGACTGATCATGCACTGATCACGTGGCTATCATGCTCTGCTCACGTGGCTGATCATGCAACGATCACGTAGCAACCATGTAGTGGTCTCGTGACTGATCATGCACTGATCATGTAATTGATCCTGCACTGATCACGTGGCTCATCACGCACTGATCCGGTGGCTGATCACACACGTATCACGTGACTGGTCATGTGCAGATCCCGTGACTAATCATGAAGTGATCACGTGGCTATCCTGCACTGATCACGTGGATATCATGCACTGATCACGTGGCTGATCACACACGTATCACCTGACTGATCATGCACTGATCACGTGGCTATCATGCACTGCTCACGTGGCTGATCATGCGATGATCACGCAACTACCATGTACTGGTCACATGACTGATCATGCACTGATCACGTGACTGATCATGCAGTGATCACGTGGCTGTCATGCACTACTCACGTGGCTGATCATGCAATGATCATGTAGCTACCATGTACAGGTCACGTGAATGATCATACACCCATCAGGTGACTGATCATGCACTGATCACGTGGCTATCATGCACTGATCACTAGACTGATCATGCACTGATCACGTCTATATCATGCACTGATCACATGACTGCCCATGCACTGGTCACGTGGATGATCATACACTAATCATGTGACAGATCATGCACTGATCACGTGGCTGATCATGCACTGACACTGTGACTGAGCATGGACTGATCACATGACTATCGTGTAGTGATCACGTGACTTAATGGCGCTGATCATGTGACTGATCATGCACTGATCATGTTTGCTATCATACACTGATCATGTGCCTCTGGAGGCAATAAACAAAGAGCTGAGTAGGCACGAATCAGTCAGCAGGCAATAATCATGGAACTCAGCTGTGAGGAATCATGCTGCTCAGCTGGCAATAATCAAGCAGCTGAGCAGGCAGGAATTACGCAGCACAGCTGGCAATTGTCAAGCAGATGACAGGCAGGAATCGTGCAGCTCAGCTGGCAATTGTCAAGCAGATGAGCAGACAGTAATCACGCAGCTCAGCAGGCCCAGATCACGTGACTGAGCATGCACTGTTCACGTGGCTGATCATACACTGATCACGTGATTGATCATGCACTGATCACTTGGATATCATGCACTGATCACGTGGCTGATCATACACTGTTCACGTGTCTGACCATGCACTGATCACGTGGCTGATCATACACTGCTCACGTAACTGATAATGCACTTATCACGTGGCTATCATGCACTGAATACGTGGCTGAACATGCACTGTTCACGTGGCTGATCACACACCTGTCACGTGACATATCATGCACTGATCACCTGGAACTCATGCACTGATCACGTGGCTGATCATACTCTGCTCACGAAACTCATCATGCACACATCACGTGGCTATCATGCACTGCTCACGTGGTTCGTCATGGAATGATCACGAAGCTACCATATACTGGTCACGTGACTGATCATGCACAGATCACGTAAATGATCATGCACTGTTCACGTGACTGATCATGTACTGATCACGTGACTGATCATGCACTGATCACGTGGCTATCATGCTCTGCTCACGTGGCTGATCATGCAACGATCACGTAGCAACCATGTAGTGGTCTCGTGACTGATCATGCACTGATCATGTAATTGATCCTGCACTGATCACGTGGCTCATCACGCACTGATCCGGTGGCTGATCACACACGTATCACGTGACTGGTCATGTACAGATCCCGTGACTAATCATGAAGTGATCACGTGGCTATCATGCACTGATCACGTGGATATCATGCACTGATCACGTGGCTGATCACACACGTATCACCTGACTGATCATGCACTGATCACGTGGCTATCATGCACTGCTCACGTGGCTGATCATGCGATGATCACGCAACTACCATGTACTGGTCACATGACTGATCATGCACTGATCACGTGACTGATCATGCAGTGATCACGTGGCTGTCATGCACTACTCACGTGGCTGATCATGCAATGATCATGTAGCTACCATGTACAGGTCACGTGAATGATCATACACCCATCAGGTGACTGATCATGCACTGATCACGTGGCTATCATGCACTGATCACTAGACTGATCATGCACTGATCACGTCTATATCATGCACTGATCACATGACTGCCCATGCACTGGTCACGTGGATGATCATACACTAATCATGTGACAGATCATGCACTGATCACGTGGCTGATCATGCACTGACACTGTGACTGAGCATGGACTGATCACATGACTATCGTGTAGTGATCACGTGACTTAATGGCGCTGATCATGTGACTGATCATGCACTGATCATGTTTGCTATCATACACTGATCATGTGCCTCTGGAGGCAATAAACAAAGAGCTGAGTAGGCACGAATCAGTCAGCAGGCAATAATCATGGAACTCAGCTGTGAGGAATCATGCTGCTCAGCTGGCAATAATCAAGCAGCTGAGCAGGCAGGAATTACGCAGCACAGCTGGCAATTGTCAAGCAGATGACAGGCAGGAATCGTGCAGCTCAGCTGGCAATTGTCAAGCAGATGAGCAGACAGTAATCACGCAGCTCAGCAGGCCCAGATCACGTGACTGAGCATGCACTGTTCACGTGGCTGATCATACACTGATCACGTGATTGATCATGCACTGATCACTTGGATATCATGCACTGATCACGTGGCTGATCATACACTGTTCACGTGTCTGACCATGCACTGATCACGTGGCTGATCATACACTGCTCACGTAACTGATAATGCACTTATCACGTGGCTATCATGCACTGAATACGTGGCTGAACATGCACTGTTCACGTGGCTGATCACACACCTGTCACGTGACATATCATGCACTGATCACCTGGAACTCATGCACTGATCACGTGGCTGATCATACTCTGCTCACGAAACTCATCATGCACACATCACGTGGCTATCATGCACTGCTCACGTGGTTCGTCATGGAATGATCACGAAGCTACCATATACTGGTCACGTGACTGATCATGCACAGATCACGTAAATGATCATGCACTGTTCACGTGACTGATCATGTACTGATCACGTGACTGATCATGCACTGATCACGTGGCTATCATGCTCTGCTCACGTGGCTGATCATGCAACGATCACGTAGCAACCATGTAGTGGTCTCGTGACTGATCATGCACTGATCATGTAATTGATCCTGCACTGATCACGTGGCTCATCACGCACTGATCCGGTGGCTGATCACACACGTATCACGTGACTGGTCATGTACAGATCCCGTGACTAATCATGAAGTGATCACGTGGCTATCCTGCACTGATCACGTGGATATCATGCACTGATCACGTGGCTGATCACACACGTATCACCTGACTGATCATGCACTGATCACGTGGCTATCATGCACTGCTCACGTGGCTGATCATGCGATGATCACGCAACTACCATGTACTGGTCACATGACTGATCATGCACTGATCACGTGACTGATCATGCAGTGATCACGTGGCTGTCATGCACTACTCACGTGGCTGATCATGCAATGATCATGTAGCTACCATGTACAGGTCACGTGAATGATCATACACCCATCAGGTGACTGATCATGCACTGATCACGTGGCTATCATGCACTGATCACTAGACTGATCATGCACTGATCACGTCTATATCATGCACTGATCACATGACTGCCCATGCACTGGTCACGTGGATGATCATACACTAATCATGTGACAGATCATGCACTGATCACGTGGCTGATCATGCACTGACACTGTGACTGAGCATGGACTGATCACATGACTATCGTGTAGTGATCACGTGACTTAATGGCGCTGATCATGTGACTGATCATGCACTGATCATGTTTGCTATCATACACTGATCATGTGCCTCTGGAGGCAATAAACAAAGAGCTGAGTAGGCACGAATCAGTCAGCAGGCAATAATCATGGAACTCAGCTGTGAGGAATCATGCTGCTCAGCTGGCAATAATCAAGCAGCTGAGCAGGCAGGAATTACGCAGCACAGCTGGCAATTGTCAAGCAGATGACAGGCAGGAATCGTGCAGCTCAGCTGGCAATTGTCAAGCAGATGAGCAGACAGTAATCACGCAGCTCAGCAGGCCCAGATCACGTGACTGAGCATGCACTGTTCACGTGGCTGATCATACACTGATCACGTGATTGATCATGCACTGATCACTTGGATATCATGCACTGATCACGTGGCTGATCATACACTGTTCACGTGTCTGACCATGCACTGATCACGTGGCTGATCATACACTGCTCACGTAACTGATAATGCACTTATCACGTGGCTATCATGCACTGATACGTGGCTGAACATGCACTGTTCACGTGGCTGATCACACACCTGTCACGTGACATATCATGCACTGATCACCTGGAACTCATGCACTGATCACGTGGCTGATCATACTCTGCTCACGAAACTCATCATGCACACATCACGTGGCTATCATGCACTGCTCACGTGGTTCGTCATGGAATGATCACGAAGCTACCATATACTGGTCACGTGACTGATCATGCACAGATCACGTAAATGATCATGCACTGTTCACGTGACTGATCATGTACTGATCACGTGACTGATCATGCACTGATCACGTGGCTATCATGCTCTGCTCACGTGGCTGATCATGCAACGATCACGTAGCAACCATGTAGTGGTCTCGTGACTGATCATGCACTGATCATGTAATTGATCCTGCACTGATCACGTGGCTCATCACGCACTGATCCGGTGGCTGATCACACACGTATCACGTGACTGGTCATGTACAGATCCCGTGACTAATCATGAAGTGATCACGTGGCTATCCTGCACTGATCACGTGGATATCATGCACTGATCACGTGGCTGATCACACACGTATCACCTGACTGATCATGCACTGATCACGTGGCTATCATGCACTGCTCACGTGGCTGATCATGCGATGATCACGCAACTACCATGTACTGGTCACATGACTGATCATGCACTGATCACGTGACTGATCATGCAGTGATCACGTGGCTGTCATGCACTACTCACGTGGCTGATCATGCAATGATCATGTAGCTACCATGTACAGGTCACGTGAATGATCATACACCCATCAGGTGACTGATCATGCACTGATCACGTGGCTATCATGCACTGATCACTAGACTGATCATGCACTGATCACGTCTATATCATGCACTGATCACATGACTGCCCATGCACTGGTCACGTGGATGATCATACACTAATCATGTGACAGATCATGCACTGATCACGTGGCTGATCATGCACTGACACTGTGACTGAGCATGGACTGATCACATGACTATCGTGTAGTGATCACGTGACTTAATGGCGCTGATCATGTGACTGATCATGCACTGATCATGTTTGCTATCATACACTGATCATGTGCCTCTGGAGGCAATAAACAAAGAGCTGAGTAGGCACGAATCAGTCAGCAGGCAATAATCATGGAACTCAGCTGTGAGGAATCATGCTGCTCAGCTGGCAATAATCAAGCAGCTGAGCAGGCAGGAATTACGCAGCACAGCTGGCAATTGTCAAGCAGATGACAGGCAGGAATCGTGCAGCTCAGCTGGCAATTGTCAAGCAGATGAGCAGACAGTAATCACGCAGCTCAGCAGGCCCAGATCACGTGACTGAGCATGCACTGTTCACGTGGCTGATCATACACTGATCACGTGATTGATCATGCACTGATCACTTGGATATCATGCACTGATCACGTGGCTGATCATACACTGTTCACGTGTCTGACCATGCACTGATCACGTGGCTGATCATACACTGCTCACGTAACTGATAATGCACTTATCACGTGGCTATCATGCACTGATACGTGGCTGAACATGCACTGTTCACGTGGCTGATCACACACCTGTCACGTGACATATCATGCACTGATCACCTGGAACTCATGCACTGATCACGTGGCTGATCATACTCTGCTCACGAAACTCATCATGCACACATCACGTGGCTATCATGCACTGCTCACGTGGTTCGTCATGGAATGATCACGAAGCTACCATATACTGGTCACGTGACTGATCATGCACAGATCACGTAAATGATCATGCACTGTTCACGTGACTGATCATGTACTGATCACGTGACTGATCATGCACTGATCACGTGGCTATCATGCTCTGCTCACGTGGCTGATCATGCAACGATCACGTAGCAACCATGTAGTGGTCTCGTGACTGATCATGCACTGATCATGTAATTGATCCTGCACTGATCACGTGGCACTCATGCACTGATCCGGTGGCTGATCACACACGTATCACGTGACTGGTCATGTACAGATCCCGTGACTAATCATGAAGTGATCACGTGGCTATCCTGCACTGATCACGTGGATATCATGCACTGATCACGTGGCTGATCACACACGTATCACCTGACTGATCATGCACTGATCACGTGGCTATCATGCACTGCTCACGTGGCTGATCATGCGATGATCACGCAACTACCATGTACTGGTCACATGACTGATCATGCACTGATCACGTGACTGATCATGCAGTGATCACGTGGCTGTCATGCACTACTCACGTGGCTGATCATGCAATGATCATGTAGCTACCATGTACAGGTCACGTGAATGATCATACACCCATCAGGTGACTGATCATGCACTGATCACGTGGCTATCATGCACTGATCACTAGACTGATCATGCACTGATCACGTCTATATCATGCACTGATCACATGACTGCCCATGCACTGGTCACGTGGATGATCATACACTAATCATGTGACAGATCATGCACTGATCACGTGGCTGATCATGCACTGACACTGTGACTGAGCATGGACTGATCACATGACTATCGTGTAGTGATCACGTGACTTAATGGCGCTGATCATGTGACTGATCATGCACTGATCATGTTTGCTATCATACACTGATCATGTGCCTCTGGAGGCAATAAACAAAGAGCTGAGTAGGCACGAATCAGTCAGCAGGCAATAATCATGGAACTCAGCTGTGAGGAATCATGCTGCTCAGCTGGCAATAATCAAGCAGCTGAGCAGGCAGGAATTACGCAGCACAGCTGGCAATTGTCAAGCAGATGACAGGCAGGAATCGTGCAGCTCAGCTGGCAATTGTCAAGCAGATGAGCAGACAGTAATCACGCAGCTCAGCAGGCCCAGATCACGTGACTGAGCATGCACTGTTCACGTGGCTGATCATACACTGATCACGTGATTGATCATGCACTGATCACTTGGATATCATGCACTGATCACGTGGCTGATCATACACTGTTCACGTGTCTGACCATGCACTGATCACGTGGCTGATCATACACTGCTCACGTAACTGATAATGCACTTATCACGTGGCTATCATGCACTGAATACGTGGCTGAACATGCACTGTTCACGTGGCTGATCACACACCTGTCACGTGACATATCATGCACTGATCACCTGGAACTCATGCACTGATCACGTGGCTGATCATACTCTGCTCACGAAACTCATCATGCACACATCACGTGGCTATCATGCACTGCTCACGTGGTTCGTCATGGAATGATCACGAAGCTACCATATACTGGTCACGTGACTGATCATGCACAGATCACGTAAATGATCATGCACTGTTCACGTGACTGATCATGTACTGATCACGTGACTGATCATGCACTGATCACGTGGCTATCATGCTCTGCTCACGTGGCTGATCATGCAACGATCACGTAGCAACCATGTAGTGGTCTCGTGACTGATCATGCACTGATCATGTAATTGATCCTGCACAGATCACGTGGCTCATCACGCACTGATCCGGTGGCTGATCACACACGTATCACGTGACTGGTCATGTACAGATCCCGTGACTAATCATGAAGTGATCACGTGGCTATCCTGCACTGATCACGTGGATATCATGCACTGATCACGTGGCTGATCACACACGTATCACCTGACTGATCATGCACTGATCACGTGGCTATCATGCACTGCTCACGTGGCTGATCATGCGATGATCACGCAACTACCATGTACTGGTCACATGACTGATCATGCACTGATCACGTGACTGATCATGCAGTGATCACGTGGCTGTCATGCACTACTCACGTGGCTGATCATGCAATGATCATGTAGCTACCATGTACAGGTCACGTGAATGATCATACACCCATCAGGTGACTGACCATGCACTGATCACGTGGCTATCATGCACTGATCACTAGACTGATCATGCACTGATCACGTCTATATCATGCACTGATCACATGACTGCCCATGCACTGGTCACGTGGATGATCATACACTAATCATGTGACAGATCATGCACTGATCACGTGGCTGATCATGCACTGACACTGTGACTGAGCATGGACTGATCACATGACTATCGTGTAGTGATCACGTGACTTAATGGCGCTGATCATGTGACTGATCATGCACTGATCATGTTTGCTATCATACACTGATCATGTGCCTCTGGAGGCAATAAACAAAGAGCTGAGTAGGCACGAATCAGTCAGCAGGCAATAATCATGGAACTCAGCTGTGAGGAATCATGCTGCTCAGCTGGCAATAATCAAGCAGCTGAGCAGGCAGGAATTACGCAGCACAGCTGGCAATTGTCAAGCAGATGACAGGCAGGAATCGTGCAGCTCAGCTGGCAATTGTCAAGCAGATGAGCAGACAGTAATCACGCAGCTCAGCAGGCCCAGATCACGTGACTGAGCATGCACTGTTCACGTGGCTGATCATACACTGATCACGTGATTGATCATGCACTGATCACTTGGATATCATGCACTGATCACGTGGCTGATCATACACTGTTCACGTGTCTGACCATGCACTGATCACGTGGCTGATCATACACTGCTCACGTAACTGATAATGCACTTATCACGTGGCTATCATGCACTGAATACGTGGCTGAACATGCACTGTTCACGTGGCTGATCACACACCTGTCACGTGACATATCATGCACTGATCACCTGGAACTCATGCACTGATCACGTGGCTGATCATACTCTGCTCACGAAACTCATCATGCACACATCACGTGGCTATCATGCACTGCTCACGTGGTTCGTCATGGAATGATCACGAAGCTACCATATACTGGTCACGTGACTGATCATGCACTGATCACGTAAATGATCATGCACTGTTCACGTGACTGATCATGTACTGATCACGTGACTGATAATGCACTGATCACGTGGCTATCATGCTCTGCTCACGTGGCTGATCATGCAACGATCACGTAGCAACCATGTAGTGGTCTCGTGACTGATCATGCACTGATCATGTAATTGATCCTGCACTGATCACGTGGCTCATCACGCACTGATCCGGTGGCTGATCACACACGTATCACGTGACTGGTCATGTACAGATCCCGTGACTAATCATGAAGTGATCACGTGGCTATCCTGCACTGATCACGTGGATATCATGCACTGATCACGTGGCTGATCACACACGTATCACCTGACTGATCATGCACTGATCACGTGGCTATCATGCACTGCTCACGTGGCTGATCATGCGATGATCACGCAACTACCATGTACTGGTCACATGACTGATCATGCACTGATCACGTGACTGATCATGCAGTGATCACGTGGCTGTCATGCACTACTCACGTGGCTGATCATGCAATGATCATGTAGCTACCATGTACAGGTCACGTGAATGATCATACACCCATCAGGTGACTGATCATGCACTGATCACGTGGCTATCATGCACTGATCACTAGACTGATCATGCACTGATCACGTCTATATCATGCACTGATCACATGACTGCCCATGCACTGGTCAAGTGGATGATCATACACTAATCATGTGACAGATCATGCACTGATCACGTGGCTGATCATGCACTGACACTGTGACTGAGCATGGACTGATCACATGACTATCGTGTAGTGATCACGTGACTTAATGGCGCTGATCATGTGACTGATCATGCACTGATCATGTTTGCTATCATACACTGATCATGTGCCTCTGGAGGCAATAAACAAAGAGCTGAGTAGGCACGAATCAGTCAGCAGGCAATAATCATGGAACTCAGCTGTGAGGAATCATGCTGCTCAGCTGGCAATAATCAAGCAGCTGAGCAGGCAGGAATTACGCAGCACAGCTGGCAATTGTCAAGCAGATGACAGGCAGGAATCGTGCAGCTCAGCTGGCAATTGTCAAGCAGATGAGCAGACAGTAATCACGCAGCTCAGCAGGCCCAGATCACGTGACTGAGCATGCACTGTTCACGTGGCTGATCATACACTGATCACGTGATTGATCATGCACTGATCACTTGGATATCATGCACTGATCACGTGGCTGATCATACACTGTTCACGTGTCTGACCATGCACTGATCACGTGGCTGATCATACACTGCTCACGTAACTGATAATGCACTTATCACGTGGCTATCATGCACTGAATACGTGGCTGAACATGCACTGTTCACGTGGCTGATCACACACCTGTCACGTGACATATCATGCACTGATCACCTGGAACTCATGCACTGATCACGTGGCTGATCATACTCTGCTCACGAAACTCATCATGCACACATCACGTGGCTATCATGCACTGCTCACGTGGTTCATCATGGAATGATCACGAAGCTACCATATACTGGTCACGTGACTGATCATGCACAGATCACGTAAATGATCATGCACTGTTCACGTGACTGATCATGTACTGATCACGTGACTGATAATGCACTGATCACGTGGCTATCATGCTCTGCTCACGTGGCTGATCATGCAACGATCACGTAGCAACCATGTAGTGGTCTCGTGACTGATCATGCACTGATCATGTAATTGATCCTGCACTGATCACGTGGCTCATCATGCACTGATCCGGTGGCTGATCACACACGTATCACGTGACTGGTCATGTACAGATCCCGTGACTAATCATGAAGTGATCACGTGGCTATCCTGCACTGATCACGTGGATATCATGCACTGATCACGTGGCTGATCACACACGTATCACCTGACTGATCATGCACTGATCACGTGGCTATCATGCACTGCTCACGTGGCTGATCATGCGATGATCACGCAACTACCATGTACTGGTCACATGACTGATCATGCACTGATCACGTGACTGATCATGCAGTGATCACATGGCTGTCATGCACTACTCACGTGGCTGATCATGCAATGATCATGTAGCTACCATGTGCAGGTCACGTGAATGATCATACACCCATCAGGTGACTGATCATGCACTGATCACGTGGCTATCATGCACTGATCACTAGACTGATCATGCACTGATCACGTCTATATCATGCACTGATCACATGACTGCCCATGCACTGGTCACGTGGATGATCATACACTAATCATGTGACAGATCATGCACTGATCACGTGGCTGATCATGCACTGACACTGTGACTGAGCATGGACTGATCACATGACTATCGTGTAGTGATCACGTGACTTAATGGCGCTGATCATGTGACTGATCATGCACTGATCATGTTTGCTATCATACACTGATCATGTGCCTCTGGAGGCAATAAACAAAGAGCTGAGTAGGCACGAATCAGTCAGCAGGCAATAATCATGGAACTCAGCTGTGAGGAATCATGCTGCTCAGCTGGCAATAATCAAGCAGCTGAGCAGGCAGGAATTACGCAGCACAGCTGGCAATTGTCAAGCAGATGACAGGCAGGAATCGTGCAGCTCAGCTGGCAATTGTCAAGCAGATGAGCAGACAGTAATCACGCAGCTCAGCAGGCCCAGATCACGTGACTGAGCATGCACTGTTCACGTGGCTGATCATACACTGATCACGTGATTGATCATGCACTGATCACTTGGATATCATGCACTGATCACGTGGCTGATCATACACTGTTCACGTGTCTGACCATGCACTGATCACGTGGCTGATCATACACTCCTCACGTAACTGATAATGCACTTATCACGTGGCTATCATGCACTGAATACGTGGCTGAACATGCACTGTTCACGTGGCTGATCACACACCTGTCACGTGACATATCATGCACTGATCACCTGGAACTCATGCACTGATCACGTGGCTGATCATACTCTGCTCACGAAACTCATCATGCACACATCACGTGGCTATCATGCACTGCTCACGTGGTTCGTCATGGAATGATCACGAAGCTACCATATACTGGTCACGTGACTGATCATGCACAGATCACGTAAATGATCATGCACTGTTCACGTGACTGATCATGTACTGATCACGTGACTGATAATGCACTGATCACGTGGCTATCATGCTCTGCTCACGTGGCTGATCATGCAACGATCACGTAGCAACCATGTAGTGGTCTCGTGACTGATCATGCACTGATCATGTAATTGATCCTGCACTGATCACGTGGCTCATCACGCACTGATCCGTTGGCTGATCACACACGTATCACGTGACTGGTCATGTACAGATCCCGTGACTAATCATGAAGTGATCACGTGGCTATCCTGCACTGATCACGTGGATATCATGCACTGATCACGTGGCTGATCACACACGTATCACCTGACTGATCATGCACTGATCACGTGGCTATCATGCACTGCTCACGTGGCTGATCATGCGATGATCACGCAACTACCATGTACTGGTCACATGACTGATCATGCACTGATCACGTGACTGATCATGCAGTGATCACGTGGCTGTCATGCACTACTCACGTGGCTGATCATGCAATGATCATGTAGCTACCATGTACAGGTCACGTGAATGATCATACACCCATCAGGTGACTGATCATGCACTGATCACGTGGCTATCATGCACTGATCACTAGACTGATCATGCACTGATCACGTCTATATCATGCACTGATCACATGACTGCCCATGCACTGGTCACGTGGATGATCATACACTAATCATGTGACAGATCATGCACTGATCACGTGGCTGATCATGCACTGACACTGTGACTGAGCATGGACTGATCACATGACTATCGTGTAGTGATCACGTGACTTAATGGCGCTGATCATGTGACTGATCATGCACTGATCATGTTTGCTATCATACACTGATCATGTGCCTCTGGAGGCAATAAACAAAGAGCTGAGTAGGCACGAATCAGTCAGCAGGCAATAATCATGGAACTCAGCTGTGAGGAATCATGCTGCTCAGCTGGCAATAATCAAGCAGCTGAGCAGGCAGGAATTACGCAGCACAGCTGACAATTGTCAAGCAGATGACAGGCAGGAATCGTGCAGCTCAGCTGGCAATTGTCAAGCAGATGAGCAGACAGTAATCACGCAGCTCAGCAGGCCCAGATCACGTGACTGAGCATGCACTGTTCACGTGGCTGATCATACACTGATCACGTGATTGATCATGCACTGATCACTTGGATATCATGCACTGATCACGTGGCTGATCATACACTGTTCACGTGTCTGACCATGCACTGATCACGTGGCTGATCATACACTGCTCACGTAACTGATAATGCACTTATCACGTGGCTATCATGCACTGAATACGTGGCTGAACATGCACTGTTCACGTGGCTGATCACACACCTGTCACGTGACATATCATGCACTGATCACCTGGAACTCATGCACTGATCACGTGGCTGATCATACTCTGCTCACGAAACTCATCATGCACACATCACGTGGCTATCATGCACTGCTCACGTGGTTCGTCATGGAATGATCACGAAGCTACCATATACTGGTCACGTGACTGATCATGCACAGATCACGTAAATGATCATGCACTGTTCACGTGACTGATCATGTACTGATCACGTGACTGATAATGCACTGATCACGTGGCTATCATGCTCTGCTCACGTGGCTGATCATGCAACGATCGCGTAGCAACCATGTAGTGGTCTCGTGACTGATCATGCACTGATCATGTAATTGATCCTGCACTGATCACGTGGCTCATCACGCACTGATCCGGTGGCTGATCACACACGTATCACGTGACTGGTCATGTACAGATCCGTGACTAATCATGAAGTGATCACGTGGCTATCCTGCACTGATCACGTGGATATCATGCACTGATCACGTGGCTGATCACACACGTATCACCTGACTGATCATGCACTGATCACGTGGCTATCATGCACTGCTCACGTGGCTGATCATGCGATGATCACGCAACTACCATGTACTGGTCACATGACTGATCATGCACTGATCACGTGACTGATCATGCAGTGATCACGTGGCTGTCATGCACTACTCACGTGGCTGATCATGCAATGATCATGTAGCTACCATGTACAGGTCACGTGAATGATCATACACCCATCAGGTGACTGACCATGCACTGATCACGTGGCTATCATGCACTGATCACTAGACTGATCATGCACTGATCACGTCTATATCATGCACTGATCACATGACTGCCCATGCACTGGTCACGTGGATGATCATACACTAATCATGTGACAGATCATGCACTGATCACGTGGCTGATCATGCACTGACACTGTGACTGAGCATGGACTGATCACATGACTATCGTGTAGTGATCACGTGACTTAATGGCGCTGATCATGTGACTGATCATGCACTGATCATGTTTGCTATCATACACTGATCATGTGCCTCTGGAGGCAATAAACAAAGAGCTGAGTAGGCACGAATCAGTCAGCAGGCAATAATCATGGAACTCAGCTGTGAGGAATCATGCTGCTCAGCTGGCAATAATCAAGCAGCTGAGCAGGCAGGAATTACGCAGCACAGCTGGCAATTGTCAAGCAGATGACAGGCAGGAATCGTGCAGCTCAGCTGGCAATTGTCAAGCAGATGAGCAGACAGTAATCACGCAGCTCAGCAGGCCCAGATCGCGTGACTGAGCATGCACTGTTCACGTGGCTGATCATACACTGATCGCGTGATTGATCATGCACTGATCACTTGGATATCATGCACTGATCACGTGGCTGATCATACACTGTTCACGTGTCTGACCATGCACTGATCACGTGGCTGATCATACACTGCTCACGTAACTGATAATGCACTTATCACGTGGCTATCATGCACTGAATACGTGGCTGAACATGCACTGTTCACGTGGCTGATCACACACCTGTCACGTGACATATCATGCACTGATCACCTGGAACTCATGCACTGATCACGTGGCTGATCATACTCTGCTCACGAAACTCATCATGCACACATCACGTGGCTATCATGCACTGCTCACGTGGTTCGTCATGGAATGATCACGAAGCTACCATATACTGGTCACGTGACTGATCATGCACAGATCACGTAAATGATCATGCACTGTTCACGTGACTGATCATGTACTGATCACGTGACTGATAATGCACTGATCACGTGGCTATCATGCTCTGCTCACGTGGCTGATCATGCAACGATCCCGTAGCAACCATGTAGTGGTCTCGTGACTGATCATGCACTGATCATGTAATTGATCCTGCACTGATCACGTGGCTCATCACGCACTGATCCGGTGGCTGATCACACACGTATCACGTGACTGGTCATGTACAGATCCCGTGACTAATCATGAAGTGATCACGTGGCTATCCTGCACTGATCACGTGGATATCATGCACTGATCACGTGGCTGATCACACACGTATCACCTGACTGATCATGCACTGATCACGTGGCTATCATGCACTGCTCACGTGGCTGATCATGCGATGATCACGCAACTACCATGTACTGGTCACATGACTGATCATGCACTGATCACGTGACTGATCATGCAGTGATCACGTGGCTGTCATGCACTACTCACGTGGCTGATCATGCAATGATCATGTAGCTACCATGTACAGGTCACGTGAATGATCATACACCCATCAGGTGACTGATCATGCACTGATCACGTGGCTATCATGCACTGATCACTAGACTGATCATGCACTGATCACGTCTATATCATGCACTGATCACATGACTGCCCATGCACTGGTCACGTGGATGATCATACACTAATCATGTGACAGATCATGCACTGATCACGTGGCTGATCATGCACTGACACTGTGACTGAGCATGGACTGATCACATGACTATCGTGTAGTGATCACGTGACTTAATGGCGCTGATCATGTGACTGATCATGCACTGATCATGTTTGCTATCATACACTGATCATGTGCCTCTGGAGGCAATAAACAAAGAGCTGAGTAGGCACGAATCAGTCAGCAGGCAATAATCATGGAACTCAGCTGTGAGGAATCATGCTGCTCAGCTGGCAATAATCAAGCAGCTGAGCAGGCAGGAATTACGCAGCACAGCTGGCAATTGTCAAGCAGATGACAGGCAGGAATCGTGCAGCTCAGCTGGCAATTGTCAAGCAGATGAGCAGACAGTAATCACGCAGCTCAGCAGGCCCAGATCACGTGACTGAGCATGCACTGTTCACGTGGCTGATCATACACTGATCACGTGATTGATCATGCACTGATCACTTGGATATCATGCACTGATCACGTGGCTGATCATACACTGTTCACGTGTCTGACCATGCACTGATCACGTGGCTGATCATACACTGCTCACGTAACTGATAATGCACTTATCACGTGGCTATCATGCACTGAATACGTGGCTGAACATGCACTGTTCACGTGGCTGATCACACACCTGTCACGTGACATATCATGCACTGATCACCTGGAACTCATGCACTGATCACGTGGCTGATCATACTCTGCTCACGAAACTCATCATGCACACATCACGTGGCTATCATGCACTGCTCACGTGGTTCGTCATGGAATGATCACGAAGCTACCATATACTGGTCACGTGACTGATCATGCACAGATCACGTAAATGATCATGCACTGTTCACGTGACTGATCATGTACTGATCACGTGACTGATAATGCACTGATCACGTGGCTATCATGCTCTGCTCACGTGGCTGATCATGCAACGATCACGTAGCAACCATGTAGTGGTCTCGTGACTGATCATGCACTGATCATGTAATTGATCCTGCACTGATCACGTGGCTCATCACGCACTGATCCGGTGGCTGATCACACACGTATCACGTGACTGGTCATGTACAGATCCCGTGACTAATCATGAAGTGATCACGTGGCTATCCTGCACTGATCACGTGGATATCATGCACTGATCACGTGGCTGATCACACACGTATCACCTGACTGATCATGCACTGATCACGTGGCTATCATGCACTGCTCACGTGGCTGATCATGCGATGATCACGCAACTACCATGTACTGGTCACATGACTGATCATGCACTGATCACGTGACTGATCATGCAGTGATCACGTGGCTGTCATGCACTACTCACGTGGCTGATCATGCAATGATCATGTAGCTACCATGTACAGGTCACGTGAATGATCATACACCCATCAGGTGACTGATCATGCACTGATCACGTGGCTATCATGCACTGATCACTAGACTGATCATGCACTGATCACGTCTATATCATGCACTGATCACATGACTGCCCATGCACTGGTCACGTGGATGATCATACACTAATCATGTGACAGATCATGCACTGATCACGTGGCTGATCATGCACTGACACTGTGACTGAGCATGGACTGATCACATGACTATCGTGTAGTGATCACGTGACTTAATGGCGCTGATCATGTGACTGATCATGCACTGATCATGTTTGCTATCATACACTGATCATGTGCCTCTGGAGGCAATAAACAAAGAGCTGAGTAGGCACGAATCAGTCAGCAGGCAATAATCATGGAACTCAGCTGTGAGGAATCATGCTGCTCAGCTGGCAATAATCAAGCAGCTGAGCAGGCAGGAATTACGCAGCACAGCTGGCAATTGTCAAGCAGATGACAGGCAGGAATCGTGCAGCTCAGCTGGCAATTGTCAAGCAGATGAGCAGACAGTAATCACGCAGCTCAGCAGGCCCAGATCACGTGACTGAGCATGCACTGTTCACGTGGCTGATCATACACTGATCACGTGATTGATCATGCACTGATCACTTGGATATCATGCACTGATCACGTGGCTGATCATACACTGTTCACGTGTCTGACCATGCACTGATCACGTGGCTGATCATACACTGCTCACGTAACTGATAATGCACTTATCACGTGGCTATCATGCACTGAATACGTGGCTGAACATGCACTGTTCACGTGGCTGATCACACACCTGTCACGTGACATATCATGCACTGATCACCTGGAACTCATGCACTGATCACGTGGCTGATCATACTCTGCTCACGAAACTCATCATGCACACATCACGTGGCTATCATGCACTGCTCACGTGGTTCGTCATGGAATGATCACGAAGCTACCATATACTGGTCACGTGACTGATCATGCACAGATCACGTAAATGATCATGCACTGTTCACGTGACTGATCATGTACTGATCACGTGACTGATAATGCACTGATCACGTGGCTATCATGCTCTGCTCACGTGGCTGATCATGCAACGATCACGTAGCAACCATGTAGTGGTCTCGTGACTGATCATGCACTGATCATGTAATTGATCCTGCACTGATCACGTGGCTCATCACGCACTGATCGGTGGCTGATCACACACGTATCACGTGACTGGTCATATACAGATCCCGTGACTAATCATGAAGTGATCACGTGGCTATCCTGCACTGATCACGTGGATATCATGCACTGATCACGTGGCTGATCACACACGTATCACCTGACTGATCATGCACTGATCACGTGGCTATCATGCACTGCTCACGTGGCTGATCATGCGATGATCACGCAACTACCATGTACTGGTCACATGACTGATCATGCACTGATCACGTGACTGATCATGCAGTGATCACGTGGCTGTCATGCACTACTCACGTGGCTGATCATGCAATGATCATGTAGCTACCATGTACAGGTCACGTGAATGATCATACACCCATCAGGTGACTGATCATGCACTGATCACGTGGCTATCATGCACTGATCACTAGACTGATCATGCACTGATCACGTCTATATCATGCACTGATCACATGACTGCCCATGCACTGGTCACGTGGATGATCATACACTAATCATGTGACAGATCATGCACTGATCACGTGGCTGATCATGCACTGACACTGTGACTGAGCATGGACTGATCACATGACTATCGTGTAGTGATCACGTGACTTAATGGCGCTGATCATGTGACTGATCATGCACTGATCATGTTTGCTATCATACACTGATCATGTGCCTCTGGAGGCAATAAACAAAGAGCTGAGTAGGCACGAATCAGTCAGCAGGCAATAATCATGGAACTCAGCTGTGAGGAATCATGCTGCTCAGCTGGCAATAATCAAGCAGCTGAGCAGGCAGGAATTACGCAGCACAGCTGACAATTGTCAAGCAGATGACAGGCAGGAATCGTGCAGCTCAGCTGGCAATTGTCAAGCAGATGAGCAGACAGTAATCACGCAGCTCAGCAGGCCCAGATCACGTGACTGAGCATGCACTGTTCACGTGGCTGATCATACACTGATCACGTGATTGATCATGCACTGATCACTTGGATATCATGCACTGATCACGTGGCTGATCATACACTGTTCACGTGTCTGACCATGCACTGATCACGTGGCTGATCACACACTGCTCACGTAACTGATAATGCACTTATCACGTGGCTGTCATGCACTGAATACGTGGCTGAACATGCACTGTTCACGTGGCTGATCACACACCTGTCACGTGACATATCATGCACTGATCACCTGGAACTCATGCACTGATCACGTGGCTGATCATACTCTGCTCACGAAACTCATCATGCACACATCACGTGGCTATCATGCACTGCTCACGTGGTTCGTCATGGAATGATCACGAAGCTACCATATACTGGTCACGTGACTGATCATGCACAGATCACGTAAATGATCATGCACTGTTCACGTGACTGATCATGTACTGATCACGTGACTGATAATGCACTGATCACGTGGCTATCATGCTCTGCTCACGTGGCTGATCATGCAACGATCCACGTAGCAACCATGTAGTGGTCTCGTGACTGATCATGCACTGATCATGTAATTGATCCTGCACTGATCACGTGGCTCATCACGCACTGATCCGGTGGCTGATCACACACGTATCACGTGACTGGTCATGTACAGATCCCGTGACTAATCATGAAGTGATCACGTGGCTATCCTGCACTGATCACGTGGATATCATGCACTGATCACGTGGCTGATCACACACGTATCACCTGACTGATCATGCACTGATCACGTGGCTATCATGCACTGCTCACGTGGCTGATCATGCGATGATCACGCAACTACCATGTACTGGTCACATGACTGATCATGCACTGATCACGTGACTGATCATGCAGTGATCACGTGGCTGTCATGCACTACTCACGTGGCTGATCATGCAATGATCATGCAGCTACCATGTACAGGTCACGTGAATGATCATACACCCATCAGGTGACTGACCATGCACTGATCACGTGGCTATCATGCACTGATCACTAGACTGATCATGCACTGATCACGTCTATATCATGCACTGATCACATGACTGCCCATGCACTGGTCACGTGGATGATCATACACTAATCATGTGACAGATCATGCACTGATCACGTGGCTGATCATGCACTGACACTGTGACTGAGCATGGACTGATCACATGACTATCGTGTAGTGATCACGTGACTTAATGGCGCTGATCATGTGACTGATCATGCACTGATCATGTTTGCTATCATACACTGATCATGTGCCTCTGGAGGCAATAAACAAAGAGCTGAGTAGGCACGAATCAGTCAGCAGGCAATAATCATGGAACTCAGCTGTGAGGAATCATGCTGCTCAGCTGGCAATAATCAAGCAGCTGAGCAGGCAGGAATTACGCAGCACAGCTGACAATTGTCAAGCAGATGACAGGCAGGAATCGTGCAGCTCAGCTGGCAATTGTCAAGCAGATGAGCAGACAGTAATCACGCAGCTCAGCAGGCCCAGATCACGTGACTGAGCATGCACTGTTCACGTGGCTGATCATACACTGATCACGTGATTGATCATGCACTGATCACTTGGATATCATGCACTGATCACGTGGCTGATCATACACTGTTCACGTGTCTGACCATGCACTGATCACGTGGCTGATCATACACTGCTCACGTAACTGATAATGCACTTATCACGTGGCTATCATGCACTGAATACGTGGCTGAACATGCACTGTTCACGTGGCTGATCACACACCTGTCACGTGACATATCATGCACTGATCACCTGGAACTCATGCACTGATCACGTGGCTGATCATACTCTGCTCACGAAACTCATCATGCACACATCACGTGGCTATCATGCACTGCTCACGTGGTTCGTCATGGAATGATCACGAAGCTACCATATACTGGTCACGTGACTGATCATGCACAGATCACGTAAATGATCATGCACTGTTCACGTGACTGATCATGTACTGATCACGTGACTGATAATGCACTGATCACGTGGCTATCATGCTCTGCTCACGTGGCTGATCATGCAACGATCACGTGGCAACCATGTAGTGGTCTCGTGACTGATCATGCACTGATCATGTAATTGATCCTGCACTGATCACGTGGCTCATCACGCACTGATCCGGTGGCTGATCACACACGTATCACGTGACTGGTCATGTGCAGATCCCGTGACTAATCATGAAGTGATCACGTGGCTATCCTGCACTGATCACGTGGATATCATGCACTGATCACGTGGCTGATCACACACGTATCACCTGACTGATCATGCACTGATCACGTGGCTATCATGCACTGCTCACGTGGCTGATCATGCGATGATCACGCAACTACCATGTACTGGTCACATGACTGATCATGCACTGATCACGTGACTGATCATGCAGTGATCACGTGGCTGTCATGCACTACTCACGTGGCTGATCATGCAATGATCATGTAGCTACCATGTACAGGTCACGTGAATGATCATACACCCATCAGGTGACTGATCATGCACTGATCACGTGGCTATCATGCACTGATCACTAGACTGATCATGCACTGATCACGTCTATATCATGCACTGATCACATGACTGCCCATGCACTGGTCACGTGGATGATCATACACTAATCATGTGACAGATCATGCACTGATCACGTGGCTGATCATGCACTGACACTGTGACTGAGCATGGACTGATCACATGACTATCGTGTAGTGATCACGTGACTTAATGGCGCTGATCATGTGACTGATCATGCACTGATCATGTTTGCTATCATACACTGATCATGTGCCTCTGGAGGCAATAAACAAAGAGCTGAGTAGGCACGAATCAGTCAGCAGGCAATAATCATGGAACTCAGCTGTGAGGAATCATGCTGCTCAGCTGGCAATAATCAAGCAGCTGAGCAGGCAGGAATTACGCAGCACAGCTGACAATTGTCAAGCAGATGACAGGCAGGAATCGTGCAGCTCAGCTGGCAATTGTCAAGCAGATGAGCAGACAGTAATCACGCAGCTCAGCAGGCCCAGATCACGTGACTGAGCATGCACTGTTCACGTGGCTGATCATACACTGATCACGTGATTGATCATGCACTGATCACTTGGATATCATGCACTGATCACGTGGCTGATCATACACTGTTCACGTGTCTGACCATGCACTGATCACGTGGCTGATCATACACTGCTCACGTAACTGATAATGCACTTATCACGTGGCTATCATGCACTGAATACGTGGCTGAACATGCACTGTTCACGTGGCTGATCACACACCTGTCACGTGACATATCATGCACTGATCACCTGGAACTCATGCACTGATCACGTGGCTGATCATACTCTGCTCACGAAACTCATCATGCACACATCACGTGGCTATCATGCACTGCTCACGTGGTTCGTCATGGAATGATCACGAAGCTACCATATACTGGTCACGTGACTGATCATGCACAGATCACGTAAATGATCATGCACTGTTCACGTGACTGATCATGTACTGATCACGTGACTGATAATGCACTGATCACGTGGCTATCATGCTCTGCTCACGTGGCTGATCATGCAACGATCACGTAGCAACCATGTAGTGGTCTCGTGACTGATCATGCACTGATCATGTAATTGATCCTGCACTGATCACGTGGCTCATCACGCACTGATCCGGTGGCTGATCACACACGTATCACGTGACTGGTCATGTGCAGATCCCGTGACTAATCATGAAGTGATCACGTGGCTATCCTGCACTGATCACGTGGATATCATGCACTGATCACGTGGCTGATCACACACGTATCACCTGACTGATCATGCACTGATCACGTGGCTATCATGCACTGCTCACGTGGCTGATCATGCGATGATCACGCAACTACCATGTACTGGTCACATGACTGATCATGCACTGATCACGTGACTGATCATGCAGTGATCACGTGGCTGTCATGCACTACTCACGTGGCTGATCATGCAATGATCATGTAGCTACCATGTACAGGTCACGTGAATGATCATACACCCATCAGGTGACTGATCATGCACTGATCACGTGGCTATCATGCACTGATCACTAGACTGATCATGCACTGATCACGTCTATATCATGCACTGATCACATGACTGCCCATGCACTGGTCACGTGGATGATCATACACTAATCATGTGACAGATCATGCACTGATCACGTGGCTGATCATGCACTGACACTGTGACTGAGCATGGACTGATCACATGACTATCGTGTAGTGATCACGTGACTTAATGGCGCTGATCATGTGACTGATCATGCACTGATCATGTTTGCTATCATACACTGATCATGTGCCTCTGGAGGCAATAAACAAAGAGCTGAGTAGGCACGAATCAGTCAGCAGGCAATAATCATGGAACTCAGGTGTGAGGAATCATGCTGCTCAGCTGGCAATAATCAAGCAGCTGAGCAGGCAGGAATTACGCAGCACAGCTGACAATTGTCAAGCAGATGACAGGCAGGAATCGTGCAGCTCAGCTGGCAATTGTCAAGCAGATGAGCAGACAGTAATCACGCAGCTCAGCAGGCCCAGATCACGTGACTGAGCATGCACTGTTCACGTGGCTGATCATACACTGATCACGTGATTGATCATGCACTGATCACTTGGATATCATGCACTGATCACGTGGCTGATCATACACTGTTCACGTGTCTGACCATGCACTGATCACGTGGCTGATCATACACTGCTCACGTAACTGATAATGCACTTATCACGTGGCTGTCATGCACTGAATACGTGGCTGAACATGCACTGTTCACGTGGCTGATCACACACCTGTCACGTGACATATCATGCACTGATCACCTGGAACTCATGCACTGATCACGTGGCTGATCATACTCTGCTCACGAAACTCATCATGCACACATCACGTGGCTATCATGCACTGCTCACGTGGTTCGTCATGGAATGATCACGAAGCTACCATATACTGGTCACGTGACTGATCATGCACAGATCACGTAAATGATCATGCACTGTTCACGTGACTGATCATGTACTGATCACGTGACTGATAATGCACTGATCACGTGGCTATCATGCTCTGCTCACGTGGCTGATCATGCAACGATCACGTAGCAACCATGTAGTGGTCTCGTGACTGATCATGCACTGATCATGTAATTGATCCTGCACTGATCACGTGGCTCATCACGCACTGATCCGGTGGCTGATCACACACGTATCACGTGACTGGTCATGTACAGTTCCCGTGACTAATCATGAAGTGATCACGTGGCTATCCTGCACTGATCACGTGGATATCATGCACTGATCACGTGGCTGATCACACACGTATCACCTGACTGATCATGCACCCATCACGTGGCTATCATGCACTGCTCACGTGGCTGATCATGCGATGATCACGCAACTACCATGTACTGGTCACATGACTGATCATGCACTGATCACGTGACTGATCATGCAGTGATCACGTGGCTGTCATGCACTACTCACGTGGCTGATCATGCAATGATCATGTAGCTACCATGTACAGGTCACGTGAATGATCATACACCCATCAGGTGACTGATCATGCACTGATCACGTGGCTATCATGCACTGATCACTAGACTGATCATGCACTGATCACGTCTATATCATGCACTGATCACATGACTGCCCATGCACTGGTCACGTGGATGATCATACACTAATCATGTGACAGATCATGCACTGATCACGTGGCTGATCATGCACTGACACTGTGACTGAGCATGGACTGATCACATGACTATCGTGTAGTGATCACGTGACTTAATGGCGCTGATCATGTGACTGATCATGCACTGATCATGTTTGCTATCATACACTGATCATGTGCCTCTGGAGGCAATAAACAAAGAGCTGAGTAGGCGCGAATCAGTCAGCAGGCAATAATCATGGAACTCAGCTGTGAGGAATCATGCTGCTCAGCTGGCAATAATCAAGCAGCTGAGCAGGCAGGAATTACGCAGCACAGCTGACAATTGTCAAGCAGATGACAGGCAGGAATCGTGCAGCTCAGCTGGCAATTGTCAAGCAGATGAGCAGACAGTAATCACGCAGCTCAGCAGGCCCAGATCACGTGACTGAGCATGCACTGTTCACGTGGCTGATCATACACTGATCACGTGATTGATCATGCACTGATCACTTGGATATCATGCACTGATCACGTGGCTGATCATACACTGTTCACGTGTCTGACCATGCACTGATCACGTGGCTGATCATACACTGCTCACGTAACTGATAATGCACTTATCACGTGGCTATCATGCACTGAATACGTGGCTGAACATGCACTGTTCACGTGGCTGATCACACACCTGTCACGTGACATATCATGCACTGATCACCTGGAACTCATGCACTGATCACGTGGCTGATCATACTCTGCTCACGAAACTCATCATGCACACATCACGTGGCTATCATGCACTGCTCACGTGGTTCGTCATGGAATGATCACGAAGCTACCATATACTGGTCACGTGACTGATCATGCACAGATCACGTAAATGATCATGCACTGTTCACGTGACTGATCATGTACTGATCACGTGACTGATAATGCACTGATCACGTGGCTATCATGCTCTGCTCACGTGGCTGATCATGCAACGATCACGTAGCAACCATGTAGTGGTCTCGTGACTGATCATGCACTGATCATGTAATTGATCCTGCACTGATCACGTGGCTCATCACGCACTGATCCGGTGGCTGATCACACACGTATCACGTGACTGGTCATGTGCAGATCCCGTGACTAATCATGAAGTGATCACGTGGCTATCCTGCACTGATCACGTGGATATCATGCACTGATCACGTGGCTGATCACACACGTATCACCTGACTGATCATGCACTGATCACGTGGCTATCATGCACTGCTCACGTGGCTGATCATGCGATGATCACGCAACTACCATGTACTGGTCACATGACTGATCATGCACTGATCACGTGACTGATCATGCAGTGATCACGTGGCTGTCATGCACTACTCACGTGGCTGATCATGCAATGATCATGTAGCTACCATGTACAGGTCACGTGAATGATCATACACCCATCAGGTGACTGATCATGCACTGATCACGTGGCTATCATGCACTGATCACTAGACTGATCATGCACTGATCACGTCTATATCATGCACTGATCACATGACTGCCCATGCACTGGTCACGTGGATGATCATACACTAATCATGTGACAGATCATGCACTGATCACGTGGCTGATCATGCACTGACACTGTGACTGAGCATGGACTGATCACATGACTATCGTGTAGTGATCACGTGACTTAATGGCGCTGATCATGTGACTGATCATGCACTGATCATGTTTGCTATCATACACTGATCATGTGCCTCTGGAGGCAATAAACAAAGAGCTGAGTAGGCACGAATCAGTCAGCAGGCAATAATCATGGAACTCAGCTGTGAGGAATCATGCTGCTCAGCTGGCAATAATCAAGCAGCTGAGCAGGCAGGAATTACGCAGCACAGCTGACAATTGTCAAGCAGATGACAGGCAGGAATCGTGCAGCTCAGCTGGCAATTGTCAAGCAGATGAGCAGACAGTAATCACGCAGCTCAGCAGGCCCAGATCACGTGACTGAGCATGCACTGTTCACGTGGCTGATCATACACTGATCACGTGATTGATCATGCACTGATCACTTGGATATCATGCACTGATCACGTGGCTGATCATACACTGTTCACGTGTCTGACCATGCACTGATCACGTGGCTGATCATACACTGCTCACGTAACTGATAATGCACTTATCACGTGGCTATCATGCACTGAATACGTGGCTGAACATGCACTGTTCACGTGGCTGATCACACACCTGTCACGTGACATATCATGCACTGATCACCTGGAACTCATGCACTGATCACGTGGCTGATCATACTCTGCTCACGAAACTCATCATGCACACATCACGTGGCTATCATGCACTGCTCACGTGGTTCGTCATGGAATGATCACGAAGCTACCATATACTGGTCACGTGACTGATCATGCACAGATCACGTAAATGATCATGCACTGTTCACGTGACTGATCATGTACTGATCACGTGACTGATAATGCACTGATCACGTGGCTATCATGCTCTGCTCACGTGGCTGATCATGCAACGATCACGTAGCAACCATGTAGTGGTCTCGTGACTGATCATGCACTGATCATGTAATTGATCCTGCACTGATCACGTGGCTCATCACGCACTGATCCGGTGGCTGATCACACACGTATCACGTGACTGGTCATGTACAGATCCCGTGACTAATCATGAAGTGATCACGTGGCTATCCTGCACTGATCACGTGGATATCATGCACTGATCACGTGGCTGATCACACACGTATCACCTGACTGATCATGCACTGATCACGTGGCTATCATGCACTGCTCACGTGGCTGATCATGCGATGATCACGCAACTACCATGTACTGGTCACATGACTGATCATGCACTGATCACGTGACTGATCATGCAGTGATCACGTGGCTGTCATGCACTACTCACGTGGCTGATCATGCAATGATCATGTAGCTACCATGTACAGGTCACGTGAATGATCATACACCCATCAGGTGACTGATCATGCACTGATCACGTGGCTATCATGCACTGATCACTAGACTGATCATGCACTGATCACGTCTATATCATGCACTGATCACATGACTGCCCATGCACTGGTCACGTGGATGATCATACACTAATCATGTGACAGATCATGCACTGATCACGTGGCTGATCATGCACTGACACTGTGACTGAGCATGGACTGATCACATGACTATCGTGTAGTGATCACGTGACTTAATGGCGCTGATCATGTGACTGATCATGCACTGATCATGTTTGCTATCATACACTGATCATGTGCCTCTGGAGGCAATAAACAAAGAGCTGAGTAGGCACGAATCAGTCAGCAGGCAATAATCATGGAACTCAGCTGTGAGGAATCATGCTGCTCAGCTGGCAATAATCAAGCAGCTGAGCAGGCAGGAATTACGCAGCACAGCTGACAATTGTCAAGCAGATGACAGGCAGGAATCGTGCAGCTCAGCTGGCAATTGTCAAGCAGATGAGCAGACAGTAATCACGCAGCTCAGCAGGCCCAGATCACGTGACTGAGCATGCACTGTTCACGTGGCTGATCATACACTGATCACGTGATTGATCATGCACTGATCACTTGGATATCATGCACTGATCACGTGGCTGATCATACACTGTTCACGTGTCTGACCATGCACTGATCACGTGGCTGATCATACACTGCTCACGTAACTGATAATGCACTTATCACGTGGCTATCATGCACTGAATACGTGGCTGAACATGCACTGTTCACGTGGCTGATCACACACCTGTCACGTGACATATCATGCACTGATCACCTGGAACTCATGCACTGATCACGTGGCTGATCATACTCTGCTCACGAAACTCATCATGCACACATCACGTGGCTATCATGCACTGCTCACGTGGTTCGTCATGGAATGATCACGAAGCTACCATATACTGGTCACGTGACTGATCATGCACAGATCACGTAAATGATCATGCACTGTTCACGTGACTGATCATGTACTGATCACGTGACTGATAATGCACTGATCACGTGGCTATCATGCTCTGCTCACGTGGCTGATCATGCAACGATCACGTAGCAACCATGTAGTGGTCTCGTGACTGATCATGCACTGATCATGTAATTGATCCTGCACTGATCACGTGGCTCATCACGCACTGATCCGGTGGCTGATCACACACGTATCACGTGACTGGTCATGTACAGATCCCGTGACTAATCATGAAGTGATCACGTGGCTATCCTGCACTGATCACGTGGATATCATGCACTGATCACGTGGCTGATCACACACGTATCACCTGACTGATCATGCACTGATCACGTGGCTATCATGCACTGCTCACGTGGCTGATCATGCGATGATCACGCAACTACCATGTACTGGTCACATGACTGATCATGCACTGATCACGTGACTGATCATGCAGTGATCACGTGGCTGTCATGCACTACTCACGTGGCTGATCATGCAATGATCATGTAGCTACCATGTACAGGTCACGTGAATGATCATACACCCATCAGGTGACTGATCATGCACTGATCACGTGGCTATCATGCACTGATCACTAGACTGATCATGCACTGATCACGTCTATATCATGCACTGATCACATGACTGCCCATGCACTGGTCACGTGGATGATCATACACTAATCATGTGACAGATCATGCACTGATCACGTGGCTGATCATGCACTGACACTGTGACTGAGCATGGACTGATCACATGACTATCGTGTAGTGATCACGTGACTTAATGGCGCTGATCATGTGACTGATCATGCACTGATCATGTTTGCTATCATACACTGATCATGTGCCTCTGGAGGCAATAAACAAAGAGCTGAGTAGGCACGAATCAGTCAGCAGGCAATAATCATGGAACTCAGCTGTGAGGAATCATGCTGCTCAGCTGGCAATAATCAAGCAGCTGAGCAGGCAGGAATTACGCAGCACAGCTGACAATTGTCAAGCAGATGACAGGCAGGAATCGTGCAGCTCAGCTGGCAATTGTCAAGCAGATGAGCAGACAGTAATCACGCAGCTCAGCAGGCCCAGATCACGTGACTGAGCATGCACTGTTCACGTGGCTGATCATACACTGATCACGTGATTGATCATGCACTGATCACTTGGATATCATGCACTGATCACGTGGCTGATCATACACTGTTCACGTGTCTGACCATGCACTGATCACGTGGCTGATCATACACTGCTCACGTAACTGATAATGCACTTATCACGTGGCTATCATGCACTGAATACGTGGCTGAACATGCACTGTTCACGTGGCTGATCACACACCTGTCACGTGACATATCATGCACTGATCACCTGGAACTCATGCACTGATCACGTGGCTGATCATACTCTGCTCACGAAACTCATCATGCACACATCACGTGGCTATCATGCACTGCTCACGTGGTTCGTCATGGAATGATCACGAAGCTACCATATACTGGTCACGTGACTGATCATGCACAGATCACGTAAATGATCATGCACTGTTCACGTGACTGATCATGTACTGATCACGTGACTGATAATGCACTGATCACGTGGCTATCATGCTCTGCTCACGTGGCTGATCATGCAACGATCACGTAGCAACCATGTAGTGGTCTCGTGACTGATCATGCACTGATCATGTAATTGATCCTGCACTGATCACGTGGCTCATCACGCACTGATCCGGTGGCTGATCACACACGTATCACGTGACTGGTCATGTGCAGATCCCGTGACTAATCATGAAGTGATCACGTGGCTATCCTGCACTGATCACGTGGATATCATGCACTGATCACGTGGCTGATCACACACGTATCACCTGACTGATCATGCACTGATCACGTGGCTATCATGCACTGCTCACGTGGCTGATCATGCGATGATCACGCAACTACCATGTACTGGTCACATGACTGACCATGCACTGATCACGTGACTGATCATGCAGTGATCACGTGGCTGTCATGCACTACTCACGTGGCTGATCATGCAATGATCATGTAGCTACCATGTACAGGTCACGTGAATGATCATACACCCATCAGGTGACTGATCATGCACTGATCACGTGGCTATCATGCACTGATCACTAGACTGATCATGCACTGATCACGTCTATATCATGCACTGATCACATGACTGCCCATGCACTGGTCACGTGGATGATCATACACTAATCATGTGACAGATCATGCACTGATCACGTGGCTGATCATGCACTGACACTGTGACTGAGCATGGACTGGTCACATGACTATCGTGTAGTGATCACGTGACTTAATGGCGCTGATCATGTGACTGATCATGCACTGATCATGTTTGCTATCATACACTGATCATGTGCCTCTGGAGGCAATAAACAAAGAGCTGAGTAGGCACGAATCAGTCAGCAGGCAATAATCATGGAACTCAGCTGTGAGGAATCATGCTGCTCAGCTGGCAATAATCAAGCAGCTGAGCAGGTAGGAATTACGCAGCACAGCTGGCAATTGTCAAGCAGATGACAGGCAGGAATCGTGCAGCTCAGCTGGCAATTGTCAAGCAGATGAGCAGACAGTAATCACGCAGCTCAGCAGGCCCAGATCACGTGACTGAGCATGCACTGTTCACGTGGCTGATCATACACTGATCACGTGATTGATCATGCACTGGTCACTTGGATATCATGCACTGATCACGTGGCTGATCATACACTGTTCACGTGTCTGACCATGCACTGATCACGTGGCTGATCATACACTGCTCACGTAACTGATAATGCACTTATCACGTGGCTGTCATGCACTGAATACGTGGCTGAACATGCACTGTTCACGTGGCTGATCACACCTGTCACGTGACATATCATGCACTGATCACCTGGAACTCATGCACTGATCACGTGGCTGATCATACTCTGCTCACGAAACTCATCATGCACACATCACGTGGCTATCATGCACTGCTCACGTGGTTCTTCATGGAATGATCACGAAGCTACCATATACTGGTCACGTGACTGATCATGCACAGATCACGTAAATGATCATGCACTGTTCACGTGACTGATCATGTACTGATCACGTGACTGATAATGCACTGATCACGTGGCTATCATGCTCTGCTCACGTGGCTGATCATGCAACGATCACGTAGCAACCATGTAGTGGTCTCGTGACTGATCATGCACTGATCATGTAATTGATCCTGCACTGATCACGTGGCTCATCACGCACTGATCCGGTGGCTGATCACACACGTATCACGTGACTGGTCATGTACAGATCCCGTGACTAATCATGAAGTGATCACGTGGCTATCCTGCACTGATCACGTGGATATCATGCACTGATCACGTGGCTGATCACACACGTATCACCTGACTGATCATGCACTGATCACGTGGCTATCATGCACTGCTCACGTGGCTGATCATGCGATGATCACGCAACTACCATGTACTGGTCACATGACTGATCATGCACTGATCACGTGACTGATCATGCAGTGATCACGTGGCTGTCATGCACTACTCACGTGGCTGATCATGCAATGATCATGTAGCTACCATGTACAGGTCACGTGAATGATCATACACCCATCAGGTGACTGATCATGCACTGATCACGTGGCTATCATGCACTGATCACTAGACTGATCATGCACTGATCACGTCTATATCATGCACTGATCACATGACTGCCCATGCACTGGTCACGTGGATGATCATACACTAATCATGTGACAGATCATGCACTGATCACGTGGCTGATCATGCACTGACACTGTGACTGAGCATGGACTGATCACATGACTATCGTGTAGTGATCACGTGACTTAATGGCGCTGATCATGTGACTGATCATGCACTGATCATGTTTGCTATCATACACTGATCATGTGCCTCTGGAGGCAATAAACAAAGAGCTGAGTAGGCACGAATCAGTCAGCAGGCAATAATCATGGAACTCAGCTGTGAGGAATCATGCTGCTCAGCTGGCAATAATCAAGCAGCTGAGCAGGCAGGAATTACGCAGCACAGCTGGCAATTGTCAAGCAGATGACAGGCAGGAATCGTGCAGCTCAGCTGGCAAATGTCAAGCAGATGAGCAGACAGTAATCACGCAGCTCAGCAGGCCCAGATCACGTGACTGAGCATGCACTGTTCACGTGGCTGATCATACACTGATCACGTGATTGATCATGCACTGATCACTTGGATATCATGCACTGATCACGTGGCTGATCATACACTGTTCACGTGTCTGACCATGCACTGATCACGTGGCTGATCATACACTGCTCACGTAACTGATAATGCACTTATCACGTGGCTATCATGCACTGAATACGTGGCTGAACATGCACTGTTCACGTGGCTGATCACACACCTGTCACGTGACATATCATGCACTGATCACCTGGAACTCATGCACTGATCACGTGGCTGATCATACTCTGCTCACGAAACTCATCATGCACACATCACGTGGCTATCATGCACTGCTCACGTGGTTCGTCATGGAATGATCACGAAGCTACCATATACTGGTCACGTGTCTGATCATGCACAGATCACGTAAATGATCATGCACTGTTCACGTGACTGATCATGTACTGATCACGTGACTGATAATGCACTGATCACGTGGCTATCATGCTCTGCTCACGTGGCTGATCATGCAACGATCACGTAGCAACCATGTAGTGGTCTCGTGACTGATCATGCACTGATCATGTAATTGATCCTGCACTGATCACGTGGCTCATCACGCACTGATCCGGTGGCTGATCACACACGTATCACGTGACTGGTCATGTACAGATCCCGTGACTAATCATGAAGTGATCACGTGGCTATCCTGCACTGATCACGTGGATATCATGCACTGATCACGTGGCTGATCACACACGTATCACCTGACTGATCATGCACTGATCACGTGGCTATCATGCACTGCTCACGTGGCTGATCATGCGATGATCACGCAACTACCATGTACTGGTCACATGACTGATCATGCACTGATCACGTGACTGATCATGCAGTGATCACGTGGCTGTCATGCACTACTCACGTGGCTGATCATGCAATGATCATGTAGCTACCATGTACAGGTCACGTGAATGATCATACACCCATCAGGTGACTGATCATGCACTGATCACGTGGCTATCATGCACTGATCACTAGACTGATCATGCACTGATCACGTCTATATCATGCACTGATCACATGACTGCCCATGCACTGGTCACGTGGATGATCATACACTAATCATGTGACAGATCATGCACTGATCACGTGGCTGATCATGCACTGACACTGTGACTGAGCATGGACTGATCACATGACTATCGTGTAGTGATCACGTGACTTAATGGCGCTGATCATGTGACTGATCATGCACTGATCATGTTTGCTATCATACACTGATCATGTGCCTCTGGAGGCAATAAACAAAGAGCTGAGTAGGCACGAATCAGTCAGCAGGCAATAATCATGGAACTCAGCTGTGAGGAATCATGCTGCTCAGCTGGCAATAATCAAGCAGCTGAGCAGGCAGGAATTACGCAGCACAGCTGGCAATTGTCAAGCAGATGACAGGCAGGAATCGTGCAGCTCAGCTGGCAATTGTCAAGCAGATGAGCAGACAGTAATCACGCAGCTCAGCAGGCCCAGATCACGTGACTGAGCATGCACTGTTCACGTGGCTGATCATACACTGATCACGTGATTGATCATGCACTGATCACTTGGATATCATGCACTGATCACGTGGCTGATCATACACTGTTCACGTGTCTGACCATGCACTGATCACGTGGCTGATCATACACTGCTCACGTAACTGATAATGCACTTATCACGTGGCTATCATGCACTGATACGTGGCTGAACATGCACTGTTCACGTGGCTGATCACACACCTGTCACGTGACATATCATGCACTGATCACCTGGAACTCATGCACTGATCACGTGGCTGATCATACTCTGCTCACGAAACTCATCATGCACACATCACGTGGCTATCATGCACTGCTCACGTGGTTCGTCATGGAATGATCACGAAGCTACCATATACTGGTCACGTGACTGATCATGCACAGATCACGTAAATGATCATGCACTGTTCACGTGACTGATCATGTACTGATCACGTGACTGATAATGCACTGATCACGTGGCTATCATGCTCTGCTCACGTGGCTGATCATGCAACGATCACGTAGCAACCATGTAGTGGTCTCGTGACTGATCATGCACTGATCATGTAATTGATCCTGCACTGATCACGTGGCTCATCACGGACTGATCACGTGTGGCTGATGCACTGATCACGTGGCTATCTGCACTGATCACGTGGATATCATGCACTGATCACGTGGCTGATCACACGTATCACCTGACTGATCATGCACTGATCACGTGGTGCATCACGTGGCTGATCATGCACTGATCACATGTGATCATGCACTGATCACTGATCACTGATCACGTGCTGTCATGATGCACATGTATCATGATCCATCATGCACTGATCACGTGGCTATCATGCACTGATCACTAGACTGATCATGCACTGATCACGTCTATATCATGCACTGATCACATGACTGCCCATGCACTGGTCACGTGGATGATCATACACTAATCATGTGACAGATCATGCACTGATCACGTGGCTGATCATGCACTGACACTGTGACTGAGCATGGACTGATCACATGACTATCGTGTAGTGATCACGTGACTTAATGGCGCTGATCATGTGACTGATCATGCACTGATCATGTTTGCTATCATACACTGATCATGTGCCTCTGGAGGCAATAAACAAAGAGCTGAGTAGGCACGAATCAGTCAGCAGGCAATAATCATGGAACTCAGCTGTGAGGAATCATGCTGCACAGCTGGCAATAATCAAGCAGCTGAGCAGGCAGGAATTACGCAGCACAGCTGGCAATTGTCAAGCAGATGACAGGCAGGAATCGTGCAGCTCAGCTGGCAATTGTCAAGCAGATGAGCAGACAGTAATCACGCAGCTCAGCAGGCCCAGATCACGTGACTGAGCATGCACTGTTCACGTGGCTGATCATACACTGATCACGTGATTGATCATGCACTGGTCACTTGGATATCATGCACTGATCACGTGGCTGATCATACACTGTTCACGTGTCTGACCATGCACTGATCACGTGGCTGATCATACACTGCTCACGTAACTGATAATGCACTTATCACGTGGCTATCATGCACTGATACGTGGCTGAACATGCACTGTTCACGTGGCTGATCACACACCTGTCACGTGACATATCATGCACTGATCACCTGGAACTCATGCACTGATCACGTGGCTGATCATACTCTGCTCACGAAACTCATCATGCACACATCACGTGGCTATCATGCACTGCTCACGTGGTTCGTCATGGAATGATCACGAAGCTACCATATACTGGTCACGTGACTGATCATGCACAGATCACGTAAATGATCATGCACTGTTCACGTGACTGATCATGTACTGATCACGTGACTGATCATGCACTGATCACGTGGCTATCATGCTCTGCTCACGTGGCTGATCATGCAACGATCACGTAGCAACCATGTAGTGGTCTCGTGACTGATCATGCACTGATCATGTAATTGATCCTGCACTGATCACGTGGCTCATCACGCACTGATCCGGTGGCTGATCACACACGTATCACGTGACTGGTCATGTACAGATCCCGTGACTAATCATGAAGTGATCACGTGGCTATCCTGCACTGATCACGTGGATATCATGCACTGATCACGTGGCTGATCACACACGTATCACCTGACTGATCATGCACTGATCACGTGGCTATCATGCACTGCTCACGTGGCTGATCATGCGATGATCACGCAACTACCATGTACTGGTCACATGACTGATCATGCACTGATCACGTGACTGATCATGCAGTGATCACGTGGCTGTCATGCACTACTCACGTGGCTGATCATGCAATGATCATGTAGCTACCATGTACAGGTCACGTGAATGATCATACACCCATCAGGTGACTGATCATGCACTGATCACGTGGCTATCATGCACTGATCACTAGACTGATCATGCACTGATCACGTCTATATCATGCACTGATCACATGACTGCCCATGCACTGGTCACGTGGATGATCATACACTAATCATGTGACAGATCATGCACTGATCACGTGGCTGATCATGCACTGACACTGTGACTGAGCATGGACTGATCACATGACTATCGTGTAGTGATCACGTGACTTAATGGCGCTGATCATGTGACTGATCATGCACTGATCATGTTTGCTATCATACACTGATCATGTGCCTCTGGAGGCAATAAACAAAGAGCTGAGTAGGCACGAATCAGTCAGCAGGCAATAATCATGGAACTCAGCTGTGAGGAATCATGCTGCTCAGCTGGCAATAATCAAGCAGCTGAGCAGGCAGGAATTACGCAGCACAGCTGGCAATTGTCAAGCAGATGACAGGCAGGAATCGTGCAGCTCAGCTGGCAATTGTCAAGCAGATGAGCAGACAGTAATCACGCAGCTCAGCAGGCCCAGATCACGTGACTGAGCATGCACTGTTCACGTGGCTGATCATACACTGATCACGTGATTGATCATGCACTGATCACTTGGATATCATGCACTGATCACGTGGCTGATCATACACTGTTCACGTGTCTGACCATGCACTGATCACGTGGCTGATCATACACTGCTCACGTAACTGATAATGCACTTATCACGTGGCTATCATGCACTGATACGTGGCTGAACATGCACTGTTCACGTGGCTGATCACACACCTGTCACGTGACATATCATGCACTGATCACCTGGAACTCATGCACTGATCACGTGGCTGATCATACTCTGCTCACGAAACTCATCATGCACACATCACGTGGCTATCATGCACTGCTCACGTGGTTCGTCATGGAATGATCACGAAGCTACCATATACTGGTCACGTGACTGATCATGCACAGATCACGTAAATGATCATGCACTGTTCACGTGACTGATCATGTACTGATCACGTGACTGATCATGCACTGATCACGTGGCTATCATGCTCTGCTCACGTGGCTGATCATGCAACGATCACGTAGCAACCATGTAGTGGTCTCGTGACTGATCATGCACTGATCATGTAATTGATCCTGCACTGATCACGTGGCTCATCACGCACTGATCCGTGGCTGATCACACACGTATCACGTGACTGGTCATGTACAGATCCCGTGACTAATCATGAAGTGATCACGTGGCTATCATGCACTGATCACGTGGATATCATGCACTGATCACGTGGCTGATCACACACGTATCACCTGACTGATCATGCACTGATCACGTGGCTATCATGCACTGCTCACGTGGCTGATCATGCGATGATCACGCAACTACCATGTACTGGTCACATGACTGATCATGCACTGATCACGTGACTGATCATGCAGTGATCACGTGGCTGTCATGCACTACTCACGTGGCTGATCATGCAATGATCATGTAGCTACCATGTACAGGTCACGTGAATGATCATACACCCATCAGGTGACTGATCATGCACTGATCACGTGGCTATCATGCACTGATCACTAGACTGATCATGCACTGATCACGTCTATATCATGCACTGATCACATGACTGCCCATGCACTGGTCACGTGGATGATCATACACTAATCATGTGACAGATCATGCACTGATCACGTGGCTGATCATGCACTGACACTGTGACTGAGCATGGACTGATCACATGACTATCGTGTAGTGATCACGTGACTTAATGGCGCTGATCATGTGACTGATCATGCACTGATCATGTTTGCTATCATACACTGATCATGTGCCTCTGGAGGCAATAAACAAAGAGCTGAGTAGGCACGAATCAGTCAGCAGGCAATAATCATGGAACTCAGCTGTGAGGAATCATGCTGCTCAGCTGGCAATAATCAAGCAGCTGAGCAGGCAGGAATTACGCAGCACAGCTGGCAATTGTCAAGCAGATGACAGGCAGGAATCGTGCAGCTCAGCTGGCAATTGTCAAGCAGATGAGCAGACAGTAATCACGCAGCTCAGCAGGCCCAGATCACGTGACTGAGCATGCACTGTTCACGTGGCTGATCATACACTGATCACGTGATTGATCATGCACTGATCACTTGGATATCATGCACTGATCACGTGGCTGATCATACACTGTTCACGTGTCTGACCATGCACTGATCACGTGGCTGATCATACACTGCTCACGTAACTGATAATGCACTTATCACGTGGCTATCATGCACTGATACGTGGCTGAACATGCACTGTTCACGTGGCTGATCACACACCTGTCACGTGACATATCATGCACTGATCACCTGGAACTCATGCACTGATCACGTGGCTGATCATACTCTGCTCACGAAACTCATCATGCACACATCACGTGGCTATCATGCACTGCTCACGTGGTTCGTCATGGAATGATCACGAAGCTACCATATACTGGTCACGTGACTGATCATGCACAGATCACGTAAATGATCATGCACTGTTCACGTGACTGATCATGTACTGATCACGTGACTGATCATGCACTGATCACGTGGCTATCATGCTCTGCTCACGTGGCTGATCATGCAACGATCACGTAGCAACCATGTAGTGGTCTCGTGACTGATCATGCACTGATCATGTAATTGATCCTGCACTGATCACGTGGCTCATCACGCACTGATCCGGTGGCTGATGATCACGTGACGTGGATCACTGCGTGATCTGATCACGTGATCATCACTGACTGATCATGCACTGATCACGTGGCATATGCACTGATCACGTGGACTGATCATGCACTGATCACGTGGCTGATCATGCAATCATCATGCTACTCACGTCATCTGAATGATCATGTCACTGATGACTGATCATGATCACGTGGCTATCATGCACTGATCACTAGACTGATCATGCACTGATCACGTCTATATCATGCACTGATCACATGACTGCCCATGCACTGGTCACGTGGATGATCATACACTAATCATGTGACAGATCATGCACTGATCACGTGGCTGATCATGCACTGACACTGTGACTGAGCATGGACTGATCACATGACTATCGTGTAGTGATCACGTGACTTAATGGCGCTGATCATGTGACTGATCATGCACTGATCATGTTTGCTATCATACACTGATCATGTGCCTCTGGAGGCAATAAACAAAGAGCTGAGTAGGCACGAATCAGTCAGCAGGCAATAATCATGGAACTCAGCTGTGAGGAATCATGCTGCTCAGCTGGCAATAATCAAGCAGCTGAGCAGGCAGGAATTACGCAGCACAGCTGGCAATTGTCAAGCAGATGACAGGCAGGAATCGTGCAGCTCAGCTGGCAATTGTCAAGCAGATGAGCAGACAGTAATCACGCAGCTCAGCAGGCCCAGATCACGTGACTGAGCATGCACTGTTCACGTGGCTGATCATACACTGATCACGTGATTGATCATGCACTGATCACTTGGATATCATGCACTGATCACGTGGCTGATCATACACTGTTCACGTGTCTGACCATGCACTGATCACGTGGCTGATCATACACTGCTCACGTAACTGATAATGCACTTATCACGTGGCTATCATGCACTGATACGTGGCTGAACATGCACTGTTCACGTGGCTGATCACACACCTGTCACGTGACATATCATGCACTGATCACCTGGAACTCATGCACTGATCACGTGGCTGATCATACTCTGCTCACGAAACTCATCATGCACACATCACGTGGCTATCATGCACTGCTCACGTGGTTCGTCATGGAATGATCACGAAGCTACCATATACTGGTCACGTGACTGATCATGCACAGATCACGTAAATGATCATGCACTGTTCACGTGACTGATCATGTACTGATCACGTGACTGATCATGCACTGATCACGTGGCTATCATGCTCTGCTCACGTGGCTGATCATGCAACGATCACGTAGCAACCATGTAGTGGTCTCGTGACTGATCATGCACTGATCATGTAATTGATCCTGCACTGATCACGTGGCTCATCACGCACTGATCCGTGGCTGATCACACACGTATCACGTGACTGGTCATGTGCAGATCCCGTGACTAATCATGAAGTGATCACGTGGCTATCATGCACTGATCACGTGGATATCATGCACTGATCACGTGGCTGATCACACACGTATCACCTGACTGATCATGCACTGATCACGTGGCTATCATGCACTGCTCACGTGGCTGATCATGCGATGATCACGCAACTACCATGTACTGGTCACATGACTGATCATGCACTGATCACGTGACTGATCATGCAGTGATCACGTGGCTGTCATGCACTACTCACGTGGCTGATCATGCAATGATCATGTAGCTACCATGTACAGGTCACGTGAATGATCATACACCCATCAGGTGACTGATCATGCACTGATCACGTGGCTATCATGCACTGATCACTAGACTGATCATGCACTGATCACGTCTATATCATGCACTGATCACATGACTGCCCATGCACTGGTCACGTGGATGATCATACACTAATCATGTGACAGATCATGCACTGATCACGTGGCTGATCATGCACTGACACTGTGACTGAGCATGGACTGATCACATGACTATCGTGTAGTGATCACGTGACTTAATGGCGCTGATCATGTGACTGATCATGCACTGATCATGTTTGCTATCATACACTGATCATGTGCCTCTGGAGGCAATAAACAAAGAGCTGAGTAGGCACGAATCAGTCAGCAGGCAATAATCATGGAACTCAGCTGTGAGGAATCATGCTGCTCAGCTGGCAATAATCAAGCAGCTGAGCAGGCAGGAATTACGCAGCACAGCTGGCAATTGTCAAGCAGATGACAGGCAGGAATCGTGCAGCTCAGCTGGCAATTGTCAAGCAGATGAGCAGACAGTAATCACGCAGCTCAGCAGGCCCAGATCACGTGACTGAGCATGCACTGTTCACGTGGCTGATCATACACTGATCACGTGATTGATCATGCACTGATCACTTGGATATCATGCACTGATCACGTGGCTGATCATACACTGTTCACGTGTCTGACCATGCACTGATCACGTGGCTGATCATACACTGCTCACGTAACTGATAATGCACTTATCACGTGGCTATCATGCACTGATACGTGGCTGAACATGCACTGTTCACGTGGCTGATCACACACCTGTCACGTGACATATCATGCACTGATCACCTGGAACTCATGCACTGATCACGTGGCTGATCATACTCTGCTCACGAAACTCATCATGCACACATCACGTGGCTATCATGCACTGCTCACGTGGTTCGTCATGGAATGATCACGAAGCTACCATATACTGGTCACGTGACTGATCATGCACAGATCACGTAAATGATCATGCACTGTTCACGTGACTGATCATGTACTGATCACGTGACTGATAATGCACTGATCACGTGGCTATCATGCTCTGCTCACGTGGCTGATCATGCAACGATCACGTAGCAACCATGTAGTGGTCTCGTGACTGATCATGCACTGATCATGTAATTGATCCTGCACTGATCACGTGGCATCACGCACTGATCCGTGGCTGATCACACACTGGTCATCACGTGATCATGTGATCACGTGGCTATGCACTGATCACGTGCACATCATGACTGATCATGACACACTGCACTGATCACGATGATATCACTGCACTGATCACTGATGTGCTGATCACATCACATGTGACTGATCATGCACTGATCACGTGGCTATCATGCACTGATCACTAGACTGATCATGCACTGATCACGTCTATATCATGCACTGATCACATGACTGCCCATGCACTGGTCACGTGGATGATCATACACTAATCATGTGACAGATCATGCACTGATCACGTGGCTGATCATGCACTGACACTGTGACTGAGCATGGACTGATCACATGACTATCGTGTAGTGATCACGTGACTTAATGGCGCTGATCATGTGACTGATCATGCACTGATCATGTTTGCTATCATACACTGATCATGTGCCTCTGGAGGCAATAAACAAAGAGCTGAGTAGGCACGAATCAGTCAGCAGGCAATAATCATGGAACTCAGCTGTGAGGAATCATGCTGCTCAGCTGGCAATAATCAAGCAGCTGAGCAGGCAGGAATTACGCAGCACAGCTGGCAATTGTCAAGCAGATGACAGGCAGGAATCGTGCAGCTCAGCTGGCAATTGTCAAGCAGATGAGCAGACAGTAATCACGCAGCTCAGCAGGCCCAGATCACGTGACTGAGCATGCACTGTTCACGTGGCTGATCATACACTGATCACGTGATTGATCATGCACTGATCACTTGGATATCATGCACTGATCACGTGGCTGATCATACACTGTTCACGTGTCTGACCATGCACTGATCACGTGGCTGATCATACACTGCTCACGTAACTGATAATGCACTTATCACGTGGCTATCATGCACTGATACGTGGCTGAACATGCACTGTTCACGTGGCTGATCACACACCTGTCACGTGACATATCATGCACTGATCACCTGGAACTCATGCACTGATCACGTGGCTGATCATACTCTGCTCACGAAACTCATCATGCACACATCACGTGGCTATCATGCACTGCTCACGTGGTTCGTCATGGAATGATCACGAAGCTACCATATACTGGTCACGTGACTGATCATGCACAGATCACGTAAATGATCATGCACTGTTCACGTGACTGATCATGTACTGATCACGTGACTGATCATGCACTGATCACGTGGCTATCATGCTCTGCTCACGTGGCTGATCATGCAACGATCACGTAGCAACCATGTAGTGGTCTCGTGACTGATCATGCACTGATCATGTAATTGATCCTGCACTGATCACGTGGCTCATCACGCACTGATCCGGTGGCTGATCACACACGTATCACGTGACTGGTCATGTACAGATCCCGTGACTAATCATGAAGTGATCACGTGGCTATCATGCACTGATCACGTGGATATCATGCACTGATCACGTGGCTGATCACACACGTATCACCTGACTGATCATGCACTGATCACGTGGCTATCATGCACTGCTCACGTGGCTGATCATGCGATGATCACGCAACTACCATGTACTGGTCACATGACTGATCATGCACTGATCACGTGACTGATCATGCAGTGATCACGTGGCTGTCATGCACTACTCACGTGGCTGATCATGCAATGATCATGTAGCTACCATGTACAGGTCACGTGAATGATCATACACCCATCAGGTGACTGATCATGCACTGATCACGTGGCTATCATGCACTGATCACTAGACTGATCATGCACTGATCACGTCTATATCATGCACTGATCACATGACTGCCCATGCACTGGTCACGTGGATGATCATACACTAATCATGTGACAGATCATGCACTGATCACGTGGCTGATCATGCACTGACACTGTGACTGAGCATGGACTGATCACATGACTATCGTGTAGTGATCACGTGACTTAATGGCGCTGATCATGTGACTGATCATGCACTGATCATGTTTGCTATCATACACTGATCATGTGCCTCTGGAGGCAATAAACAAAGAGCTGAGTAGGCACGAATCAGTCAGCAGGCAATAATCATGGAACTCAGCTGTGAGGAATCATGCTGCTCAGCTGGCAATAATCAAGCAGCTGAGCAGGCAGGAATTACGCAGCACAGCTGGCAATTGTCAAGCAGATGACAGGCAGGAATCGTGCAGCTCAGCTGGCAATTGTCAAGCAGATGAGCAGACAGTAATCACGCAGCTCAGCAGGCCCAGATCACGTGACTGAGCATGCACTGTTCACGTGGCTGATCATACACTGATCACGTGATTGATCATGCACTGATCACTTGGATATCATGCACTGATCACGTGGCTGATCATACACTGTTCACGTGTCTGACCATGCACTGATCACGTGGCTGATCATACACTGCTCACGTAACTGATAATGCACTTATCACGTGGCTATCATGCACTGAATACGTGGCTGAACATGCACTGTTCACGTGGCTGATCACACACCTGTCACGTGACATATCATGCACTGATCACCTGGAACTCATGCACTGATCACGTGGCTGATCATACTCTGCTCACGAAACTCATCATGCACACATCACGTGGCTATCATGCACTGATCACGGTTCGTCATGGAATGATCACGGCACCATATATCATGGATCACGTGACTGATCATGCATCATCACGTGATCATGATCATGCACTGATCACGTGACTGATCATGCACTGATCACGTGACTGATCATGCACTGATCACGTGGCTATCATGCTCATGCTCACGTGGCTGATCATCATCACGCATGCACTGATCACATGATCATGCACTGGTCATCTGACATCACTGATCATGCACTGATCATGCACATCATGTGATCATGCACTGATCACGTGCTGATCATGCATCACTGCATGCACTGATCACATGACTATCACACTGACTGCTGATCATGTGACTGATCATGCACTGATCATGTTTGCTATCATACACTGATCATGTGCCTCTGGAGGCAATAAACAAAGAGCTGAGTAGGCACGAATCAGTCAGCAGGCAATAATCATGGAACTCAGCTGTGAGGAATCATGCTGCTCAGCTGGCAATAATCAAGCAGCTGAGCAGGCAGGAATTACGCAGCACAGCTGGCAATTGTCAAGCAGATGACAGGCAGGAATCGTGCAGCTCAGCTGGCAATTGTCAAGCAGATGAGCAGACAGTAATCACGCAGCTCAGCAGGCCCAGATCACGTGACTGAGCATGCACTGTTCACGTGGCTGATCATACACTGATCACGTGATTGATCATGCACTGATCACTTGGATATCATGCACTGATCACGTGGCTGATCATACACTGTTCACGTGTCTGACCATGCACTGATCACGTGGCTGATCATACACTGCTCACGTAACTGATAATGCACTTATCACGTGGCTATCATGCACTGAATACGTGGCTGAACATGCACTGTTCACGTGGCTGATCACACACCTGTCACGTGACATATCATGCACTGATCACCTGGAACTCATGCACTGATCACGTGGCTGATCATACTCTGCTCACGAAACTCATCATGCACACATCACGTGGCTATCATGCACTGCTCACGTGGTTCGTCATGGAATGATCACGAAGCTACCATATACTGGTCACGTGACTGATCATGCACAGATCACGTAAATGATCATGCACTGTTCACGTGACTGATCATGTACTGATCACGTGACTGATCATGCACTGATCACGTGGCTATCATGCTCTGCTCACGTGGCTGATCATGCAACGATCACGTAGCAACCATGTACTGGTCACGTGACTGATCATGCACTGATCATGTAATTGATCCTGCACTGATCACGTGGCTCATCACGCACTGATCCGTGGCTGATCACACACGTATCACGTGACTGGTCATGTACAGATCCCGTGACTAATCATGAAGTGATCACGTGGCTATCTGCACTGATCACGTGGATATCATGCACTGATCACGTGGCTGATCACACACGTATCACCTGACTGATCATGCACTGATCACGTGGCTATCATGCACTGCTCACGTGGCTGATCATGCGATGATCACGCAACTACCATGTACTGGTCACATGACTGATCATGCACTGATCACGTGACTGATCATGCAGTGATCACGTGGCTGTCATGCACTACTCACGTGGCTGATCATGCAATGATCATGTAGCTACCATGTACAGGTCACGTGAATGATCATACACCCATCAGGTGACTGATCATGCACTGATCACGTGGCTATCATGCACTGATCACTAGACTGATCATGCACTGATCACGTCTATATCATGCACTGATCACATGACTGCCCATGCACTGGTCACGTGGATGATCATACACTAATCATGTGACAGATCATGCACTGATCACGTGGCTGATCATGCACTGACACTGTGACTGAGCATGGACTGATCACATGACTATCGTGTAGTGATCACGTGACTTAATGGCGCTGATCATGTGACTGATCATGCACTGATCATGTTTGCTATCATACACTGATCATGTGCCTCTGGAGGCAATAAACAAAGAGCTGAGTAGGCACGAATCAGTCAGCAGGCAATAATCATGGAACTCAGCTGTGAGGAATCATGCTGCTCAGCTGGCAATAATCAAGCAGCTGAGCAGGCAGGAATTACGCAGCACAGCTGGCAATTGTCAAGCAGATGACAGGCAGGAATCGTGCAGCTCAGCTGGCAATTGTCAAGCAGATGAGCAGACAGTAATCACGCAGCTCAGCAGGCCCAGATCACGTGACTGAGCATGCACTGTTCACGTGGCTGATCATACACTGATCACGTGATTGATCATGCACTGATCACTTGGATATCATGCACTGATCACGTGGCTGATCATACACTGTTCACGTGTCTGACCATGCACTGATCACGTGGCTGATCATACACTGCTCACGTAACTGATAATGCACTTATCACGTGGCTATCATGCACTGAATACGTGGCTGAACATGCACTGTTCACGTGGCTGATCACACACCTGTCACGTGACATATCATGCACTGATCACCTGGAACTCATGCACTGATCACGTGGCTGATCATACTCTGCTCACGAAACTCATCATGCACACATCACGTGGCTATCATGCACTGCTCACGTGGTTCGTCATGGAATGATCACGAAGCTACCATATACTGGTCACGTGACTGATCATGCACAGATCACGTAAATGATCATGCACTGTTCACGTGACTGATCATGTACTGATCACGTGACTGATCATGCACTGATCACGTGGCTATCATGCTCTGCTCACGTGGCTGATCATGCAACGATCACGTAGCAACCATGTAGTGGTCTCGTGACTGATCATGCACTGATCATGTAATTGATCCTGCACTGATCACGTGGCTCATCACGCACTGATCCGTGGCTGATCACACACGTATCACGTGACTGGTCATGTGCAGATCCCGTGACTAATCATGAAGTGATCACGTGGCTATCATGCACTGATCACGTGGATATCATGCACTGATCACGTGGCTGATCACACACGTATCACCTGACTGATCATGCACTGATCACGTGGCTATCATGCACTGCTCACGTGGCTGATCATGCGATGATCACGCAACTACCATGTACTGGTCACATGACTGATCATGCACTGATCACGTGACTGATCATGCAGTGATCACGTGGCTGTCATGCACTACTCACGTGGCTGATCATGCAATGATCATGTAGCTACCATGTACAGGTCACGTGAATGATCATACACCCATCAGGTGACTGATCATGCACTGATCACGTGGCTATCATGCACTGATCACTAGACTGATCATGCACTGATCACGTCTATATCATGCACTGATCACATGACTGCCCATGCACTGGTCACGTGGATGATCATACACTAATCATGTGACAGATCATGCACTGATCACGTGGCTGATCATGCACTGACACTGTGACTGAGCATGGACTGATCACATGACTATCGTGTAGTGATCACGTGACTTAATGGCGCTGATCATGTGACTGATCATGCACTGATCATGTTTGCTATCATACACTGATCATGTGCCTCTGGAGGCAATAAACAAAGAGCTGAGTAGGCACGAATCAGTCAGCAGGCAATAATCATGGAACTCAGCTGTGAGGAATCATGCTGCTCAGCTGGCAATAATCAAGCAGCTGAGCAGGCAGGAATTACGCAGCACAGCTGACAATTGTCAAGCAGATGACAGGCAGGAATCGTGCAGCTCAGCTGGCAATTGTCAAGCAGATGAGCAGACAGTAATCACGCAGCTCAGCAGGCCCAGATCACGTGACTGAGCATGCACTGTTCACGTGGCTGATCATACACTGATCACGTGATTGATCATGCACTGATCACTTGGATATCATGCACTGATCACGTGGCTGATCATACACTGTTCACGTGTCTGACCATGCACTGATCACGTGGCTGATCATACACTGCTCACGTAACTGATAATGCACTTATCACGTGGCTATCATGCACTGATACGTGGCTGAACATGCACTGTTCACGTGGCTGATCACACACCTGTCACGTGACATATCATGCACTGATCACCTGGAACTCATGCACTGATCACGTGGCTGATCATACTCTGCTCACGAAACTCATCATGCACACATCACGTGGCTATCATGCACTGCTCACGTGGTTCGTCATGGAATGATCACGAAGCTACCATATACTGGTCACGTGACTGATCATGCACAGATCACGTAAATGATCATGCACTGTTCACGTGACTGATCATGTACTGATCACGTGACTGATCATGCACTGATCACGTGGCTATCATGCTCTGCTCACGTGGCTGATCATGCAACGATCACGTAGCAACCATGTAGTGGTCTCGTGACTGATCATGCACTGATCATGTAATTGATCCTGCACTGATCACGTGGCTCATCACGCACTGATCCGTGGCTGATCACACACGTATCACGTGACTGGTCATGTACAGATCCCGTGACTAATCATGAAGTGATCACGTGGCTATCCTGCACTGATCACGTGGATATCATGCACTGATCACGTGGCTGATCACACACGTATCACCTGACTGATCATGCACTGATCACGTGGCTATCATGCACTGCTCACGTGGCTGATCATGCGATGATCACGCAACTACCATGTACTGGTCACATGACTGATCATGCACTGATCACGTGACTGATCATGCAGTGATCACGTGGCTGTCATGCACTACTCACGTGGCTGATCATGCAATGATCATGTAGCTACCATGTACAGGTCACGTGAATGATCATACACCCATCAGGTGACTGATCATGCACTGATCACGTGGCTATCATGCACTGATCACTAGACTGATCATGCACTGATCACGTCTATATCATGCACTGATCACATGACTGCCCATGCACTGGTCACGTGGATGATCATACACTAATCATGTGACAGATCATGCACTGATCACGTGGCTGATCATGCACTGACACTGTGACTGAGCATGGACTGATCACATGACTATCGTGTAGTGATCACGTGACTTAATGGCGCTGATCATGTGACTGATCATGCACTGATCATGTTTGCTATCATACACTGATCATGTGCCTCTGGAGGCAATAAACAAAGAGCTGAGTAGGCACGAATCAGTCAGCAGGCAATAATCATGGAACTCAGCTGTGAGGAATCATGCTGCTCAGCTGGCAATAATCAAGCAGCTGAGCAGGCAGGAATTACGCAGCACAGCTGGCAATTGTCAAGCAGATGACAGGCAGGAATCGTGCAGCTCAGCTGGCAATTGTCAAGCAGATGAGCAGACAGTAATCACGCAGCTCAGCAGGCCCAGATCACGTGACTGAGCATGCACTGTTCACGTGGCTGATCATACACTGATCACGTGATTGATCATGCACTGATCACTTGGATATCATGCACTGATCACGTGGCTGATCATACACTGTTCACGTGTCTGACCATGCACTGATCACGTGGCTGATCATACACTGCTCACGTAACTGATAATGCACTTATCACGTGGCTATCATGCACTGAATACGTGGCTGAACATGCACTGTTCACGTGGCTGATCACACACCTGTCACGTGACATATCATGCACTGATCACCTGGAACTCATGCACTGATCACGTGGCTGATCATACTCTGCTCACGAAACTCATCATGCACACATCACGTGGCTATCATGCACTGCTCACGTGGTTCGTCATGGAATGATCACGAAGCTACCATATACTGGTCACGTGACTGATCATGCACAGATCACGTAAATGATCATGCACTGTTCACGTGACTGATCATGTACTGATCACGTGACTGATCATGCACTGATCACGTGGCTATCATGCTCTGCTCACGTGGCTGATCATGCAACGATCACGTAGCAACCATGTAGTGGTCACGTGACTGATCATGCACTGATCATGTAATTGATCCTGCACTGATCACGTGGCTCATCACGCACTGATCCGTGGCTGATCACACACGTATCACGTGACTGGTCATGTACAGATCCCGTGACTAATCATGAAGTGATCACGTGGGCACTGATCACGTGGCATGCACTGATCACGTGGCTGATCATGCACTGATCACTGATCACGTGCATGCACTGCTCACGTGGCTGATCATGCGATGATCACGCAACTACCATGTACTGGTCACATGACTGATCATGCACTGATCACGTGACTGATCATGCAGTGATCACGTGGCTGTCATGCACTACTCACGTGGCTGATCATGCAATGATCATGTAGCTACCATGTACAGGTCACGTGAATGATCATACACCCATCAGGTGACTGATCATGCACTGATCACGTGGCTATCATGCACTGATCACTAGACTGATCATGCACTGATCACGTCTATATCATGCACTGATCACATGACTGCCCATGCACTGGTCACGTGGATGATCATACACTAATCATGTGACAGATCATGCACTGATCACGTGGCTGATCATGCACTGACACTGTGACTGAGCATGGACTGATCACATGACTATCGTGTAGTGATCACGTGACTTAATGGCGCTGATCATGTGACTGATCATGCACTGATCATGTTTGCTATCATACACTGATCATGTGCCTCTGGAGGCAATAAACAAAGAGCTGAGTAGGCACGAATCAGTCAGCAGGCAATAATCATGGAACTCAGCTGTGAGGAATCATGCTGCTCAGCTGGCAATAATCAAGCAGCTGAGCAGGCAGGAATTACGCAGCACAGCTGGCAATTGTCAAGCAGATGACAGGCAGGAATCGTGCAGCTCAGCTGGCAATTGTCAAGCAGATGAGCAGACAGTAATCACGCAGCTCAGCAGGCCCAGATCACGTGACTGAGCATGCACTGTTCACGTGGCTGATCATACACTGATCACGTGATTGATCATGCACTGATCACTTGGATATCATGCACTGATCACGTGGCTGATCATACACTGTTCACGTGTCTGACCATGCACTGATCACGTGGCTGATCATACACTGCTCACGTAACTGATAATGCACTTATCACGTGGCTATCATGCACTGAATACGTGGCTGAACATGCACTGTTCACGTGGCTGATCACACACCTGTCACGTGACATATCATGCACTGATCACCTGGAACTCATGCACTGATCACGTGGCTGATCATACTCTGCTCACGAAACTCATCATGCACACATCACGTGGCTATCATGCACTGCTCACGTGGTTCGTCATGGAATGATCACGAAGCTACCATATACTGGTCACGTGACTGATCATGCACAGATCACGTAAATGATCATGCACTGTTCACGTGACTGATCATGTACTGATCACGTGACTGATCATGCACTGATCACGTGGCTATCATGCTCTGCTCACGTGGCTGATCATGCAACGATCACGTAGCAACCATGTAGTGGTCTCGTGACTGATCATGCACTGATCATGTAATTGATCCTGCACTGATCACGTGGCTCATCACGCACTGATCCGTGGCTGATCACACACGTATCACGTGACTGGTCATGTACAGATCCCGTGACTAATCATGAAGTGATCACGTGGCTATCATGCACTGATCACGTGGATATCATGCACTGATCACGTGGCTGATCACACACGTATCACCTGACTGATCATGCACTGATCACGTGGCTATCATGCACTGCTCACGTGGCTGATCATGCGATGATCACGCAACTACCATGTACTGGTCACATGACTGATCATGCACTGATCACGTGACTGATCATGCAGTGATCACGTGGCTGTCATGCACTACTCACGTGGCTGATCATGCAATGATCATGTAGCTACCATGTACAGGTCACGTGAATGATCATACACCCATCAGGTGACTGATCATGCACTGATCACGTGGCTATCATGCACTGATCACTAGACTGATCATGCACTGATCACGTCTATATCATGCACTGATCACATGACTGCCCATGCACTGGTCACGTGGATGATCATACACTAATCATGTGACAGATCATGCACTGATCACGTGGCTGATCATGCACTGACACTGTGACTGAGCATGGACTGATCACATGACTATCGTGTAGTGATCACGTGACTTAATGGCGCTGATCATGTGACTGATCATGCACTGATCATGTTTGCTATCATACACTGATCATGTGCCTCTGGAGGCAATAAACAAAGAGCTGAGTAGGCACGAATCAGTCAGCAGGCAATAATCATGGAACTCAGCTGTGAGGAATCATGCTGCTCAGCTGGCAATAATCAAGCAGCTGAGCAGGCAGGAATTACGCAGCACAGCTGGCAATTGTCAAGCAGATGACAGGCAGGAATCGTGCAGCTCAGCTGGCAATTGTCAAGCAGATGAGCAGACAGTAATCACGCAGCTCAGCAGGCCCAGATCACGTGACTGAGCATGCACTGTTCACGTGGCTGATCATACACTGATCACGTGATTGATCATGCACTGATCACTTGGATATCATGCACTGATCACGTGGCTGATCATACACTGTTCACGTGTCTGACCATGCACTGATCACGTGGCTGATCATACACTGCTCACGTAACTGATAATGCACTTATCACGTGGCTATCATGCACTGATACGTGGCTGAACATGCACTGTTCACGTGGCTGATCACACACCTGTCACGTGACATATCATGCACTGATCACCTGGAACTCATGCACTGATCACGTGGCTGATCATACTCTGCTCACGAAACTCATCATGCACACATCACGTGGCTATCATGCACTGCTCACGTGGTTCGTCATGGAATGATCACGAAGCTACCATATACTGGTCACGTGACTGATCATGCACAGATCACGTAAATGATCATGCACTGTTCACGTGACTGATCATGTACTGATCACGTGACTGATCATGCACTGATCACGTGGCTATCATGCTCTGCTCACGTGGCTGATCATGCAACGATCACGTAGCAACCATGTAGTGGTCTCGTGACTGATCATGCACTGATCATGTAATTGATCCTGCACTGATCACTAGACTGATCATGCACTGATCCGTGGCTGATCACACACGTATCACGTGACTGGTCATGTACAGATCCCGTGACTAATCATGAAGTGATCACGTGGCTATCCTGCACTGATCACGTGGATATCATGCACTGATCACGTGGCTGATCACACACGTATCACCTGACTGATCATGCACTGATCACGTGGCTATCATGCACTGCTCACGTGGCTGATCATGCGATGATCACGCAACTACCATGTACTGGTCACATGACTGATCATGCACTGATCACGTGACTGATCATGCAGTGATCACGTGGCTGTCATGCACTACTCACGTGGCTGATCATGCAATGATCATGTAGCTACCATGTACAGGTCACGTGAATGATCATACACCCATCAGGTGACTGATCATGCACTGATCACGTGGCTATCATGCACTGATCACTAGACTGATCATGCACTGATCACGTCTATATCATGCACTGATCACATGACTGCCCATGCACTGGTCACGTGGATGATCATACACTAATCATGTGACAGATCATGCACTGATCACGTGGCTGATCATGCACTGACACTGTGACTGAGCATGGACTGATCACATGACTATCGTGTAGTGATCACGTGACTTAATGGCGCTGATCATGTGACTGATCATGCACTGATCATGTTTGCTATCATACACTGATCATGTGCCTCTGGAGGCAATAAACAAAGAGCTGAGTAGGCACGAATCAGTCAGCAGGCAATAATCATGGAACTCAGCTGTGAGGAATCATGCTGCTCAGCTGGCAATAATCAAGCAGCTGAGCAGGCAGGAATTACGCAGCACAGCTGGCAATTGTCAAGCAGATGACAGGCAGGAATCGTGCAGCTCAGCTGGCAATTGTCAAGCAGATGAGCAGACAGTAATCACGCAGCTCAGCAGGCCCAGATCACGTGACTGAGCATGCACTGTTCACGTGGCTGATCATACACTGATCACGTGATTGATCATGCACTGATCACTTGGATATCATGCACTGATCACGTGGCTGATCATACACTGTTCACGTGTCTGACCATGCACTGATCACGTGGCTGATCATACACTGCTCACGTAACTGATAATGCACTTATCACGTGGCTATCATGCACTGAATACGTGGCTGAACATGCACTGTTCACGTGGCTGATCACACACCTGTCACGTGACATATCATGCACTGATCACCTGGAACTCATGCACTGATCACGTGGCTGATCATACTCTGCTCACGAAACTCATCATGCACACATCACGTGGCTATCATGCACTGCTCACGTGGTTCGTCATGGAATGATCACGAAGCTACCATATACTGGTCACGTGACTGATCATGCACAGATCACGTAAATGATCATGCACTGTTCACGTGACTGATCATGTACTGATCACGTGACTGATCATGCACTGATCACGTGGCTATCATGCTCTGCTCACGTGGCTGATCATGCAACGATCACGTAGCAACCATGTAGTGGTCTCGTGACTGATCATGCACTGATCATGTAATTGATCCTGCACTGATCACGTGGCTCATCACGCACTGATCCGTGGCTGATCACGTATCACGTGACTGGTCATGTACAGATCCCGTGACTAATCATGAAGTGATCACGTGGCTATCCTGCACTGATCACGTGGATATCATGCACTGATCACGTGGCTGATCACACACGTATCACCTGACTGATCATGCACTGATCACGTGGCTATCATGCACTGCTCACGTGGCTGATCATGCGATGATCAAGCAACTACCATGTACTGGTCACATGACTGATCATGCACTGATCACGTGACTGATCATGCAGTGATCACGTGGCTGTCATGCACTACTCACGTGGCTGATCATGCAATGATCATGTAGCTACCATGTACAGGTCACGTGAATGATCATACACCCATCAGGTGACTGATCATGCACTGATCACGTGGCTATCATGCACTGATCACTAGACTGATCATGCACTGATCACGTCTATATCATGCACTGATCACATGACTGCCCATGCACTGGTCACGTGGATGATCATACACTAATCATGTGACAGATCATGCACTGATCACGTGGCTGATCATGCACTGACACTGTGACTGAGCATGGACTGATCACATGACTATCGTGTAGTGATCACGTGACTTAATGGCGCTGATCATGTGACTGATCATGCACTGATCATGTTTGCTATCATACACTGATCATGTGCCTCTGGAGGCAATAAACAAAGAGCTGAGTAGGCACGAATCAGTCAGCAGGCAATAATCATGGAACTCAGCTGTGAGGAATCATGCTGCTCAGCTGGCAATAATCAAGCAGCTGAGCAGGCAGGAATTACGCAGCACAGCTGGCAATTGTCAAGCAGATGACAGGCAGGAATCGTGCAGCTCAGCTGGCAATTGTCAAGCAGATGAGCAGACAGTAATCACGCAGCTCAGCAGGCCCAGATCACGTGACTGAGCATGCACTGTTCACGTGGCTGATCATACACTGATCACGTGATTGATCATGCACTGATCACTTGGATATCATGCACTGATCACGTGGCTGATCATACACTGTTCACGTGTCTGACCATGCACTGATCACGTGGCTGATCATACACTGCTCACGTAACTGATAATGCACTTATCACGTGGCTATCATGCACTGAATACGTGGCTGAACATGCACTGTTCACGTGGCTGATCACACACCTGTCACGTGACATATCATGCACTGATCACCTGGAACTCATGCACTGATCACGTGGCTGATCATACTCTGCTCACGAAACTCATCATGCACACATCACGTGGCTATCATGCACTGCTCACGTGGTTCGTCATGGAATGATCACGAAGCTACCATATACTAGTCACGTGACTGATCATGCACAGATCACGTAAATGATCATGCACTGTTCACGTGACTGATCATGTACTGATCACGTGACTGATAATGCACTGATCACGTGGCTATCATGCTCTGCTCACGTGGCTGATCATGCAACGATCACGTAGCAACCATGTAGTGGTCTCGTGACTGATCATGCACTGATCATGTAATTGATCCTGCACTGATCACGTGGCTCATCACGCACTGATCCGGTGGCTGATCACACACGTATCACGTGACTGGTCATGTACAGATCCGTGACTAATCATGAAGTGATCACGTGGCTATCCTGCACTGATCACGTGGATATCATGCACTGATCACGTGGCTGATCACACACGTATCACCTGACTGATCATGCACTGATCACGTGGCTATCATGCACTGCTCACTTGGCTGATCATGCGATGATCACGCAACTACCATGTACTGGTCACATGACTGATCATGCACTGATCACGTGACTGATCATGCAGTGATCACGTGGCTGTCATGCACTACTCACGTGGCTGATCATGCAATGATCATGTAGCTACCATGTACAGGTCACGTGAATGATCATACACCCATCAGGTGACTGATCATGCACTGATCACGTGGCTATCATGCACTGATCACTAGACTGATCATGCACTGATCACGTCTATATCATGCACTGATCACATGACTGCCCATGCACTGGTCACGTGGATGATCATACACTAATCATGTGACAGATCATGCACTGATCACGTGGCTGATCATGCACTGACACTGTGACTGAGCATGGACTGATCACATGACTATCGTGTAGTGATCACGTGACTTAATGGCGCTGATCATGTGACTGATCATGCACTGATCATGTTTGCTATCATACACTGATCATGTGCCTCTGGAGGCAATAAACAAAGAGCTGAGTAGGCACGAATCAGTCAGCAGGCAATAATCATGGAACTCAGCTGTGAGGAATCATGCTGCTCAGCTGGCAATAATCAAGCAGCTGAGCAGGCAGGAATTACGCAGCACAGCTGGCAATTATCAAGCAGATGACAGGCAGGAATCGTGCAGCTCAGCTGGCAATTGTCAAGCAGATGAGCAGACAGTAATCACACAGCTCAGCAGGCCCAGATCACGTGACTGAGCATGCACTGTTCACGTGGCTGATCATACACTGATCACGTGATTGATCATGCACTGATCACTTGGATATCATGCACTGATCACGTGGCTGATCATACACTGTTCACGTGTCTGACCATGCACTGATCACGTGGCTGATCATACACTGCTCACGTAACTGATAATGCACTATCACGTGGCTATCATGCACTGAATACGTGGCTGAACATGCACTGTTCACGTGGCTGATCACACACCTGTCACGTGACATATCATGCACTGATCACCTGGAACTCATGCACTGATCACGTGGCTGATCATACTCTGCTCACGAAACTCATCATGCACACATCACGTGGCTATCATGCACTGCTCACGTGGTTCGTCATGGAATGATCGAAGCTACCATATACTGGTCACGTGACTGATCATGCACAGATCACGTAAATGATCATGCACTGTTCACGTGACTGATCATGTACTGATCACGTGACTGATAATGCACTGATCACGTGGCTATCATGCTCTGCTCACGTGGCTGATCATGCAACGATCACGTAGCAACCATGTAGTGGTCTCGTGACTGATCATGCACTGATCATGTAATTGATCCTGCACTGATCACGTGGCTCATCACGCACTGATCCGGTGGCTGATCACACACGTATCACGTGACTGGTCATGTACAGATCCCGTGACTAATCATGAAGTGATCACGTGGCTATCCTGCACTGATCACGTGGATATCATGCACTGATCACGTGGCTGATCACACACGTATCACCTGACTGATCATGCACTGATCACGTGGCTATCATGCACTGCTCACGTGGCTGATCATGCGATGATCACGCAACTACCATGTACTGGTCACATGACTGATCATGCACTGATCACGTGACTGATCATGCAGTGATCACGTGGCTGTCATGCACTACTCACGTGGCTGATCATGCAATGATCATGTAGCTACCATGTACAGGTCACGTGAATGATCATACACCCATCAGGTGACTGATCATGCACTGATCACGTGGCTATCATGCACTGATCACTAGACTGATCATGCACTGATCACGTCTATATCATGCACTGATCACATGACTGCCCATGCACTGGTCACGTGGATGATCATACACTAATCATGTGACAGATCATGCACTGATCACGTGGCTGATCATGCACTGACACTGTGACTGAGCATGGACTGATCACATGACTATCGTGTAGTGATCACGTGACTTAATGGCGCTGATCATGTGACTGATCATGCACTGATCATGTTTGCTATCATACACTGATCATGTGCCTCTGGAGGCAATAAACAAAGAGCTGAGTAGGCACGAATCAGTCAGCAGGCAATAATCATGGAACTCAGCTGTGAGGAATCATGCTGCTCAGCTGGCAATAATCAAGCAGCTGAGCAGGCAGGAATTACGCAGCACAGCTGGCAATTGTCAAGCAGATGACAGGCAGGAATCGTGCAGCTCAGCTGGCAATTGTCAAGCAGATGAGCAGACAGTAATCACGCAGCTCAGCAGGCCCAGATCACGTGACTGAGCATGCACTGTTCACGTGGCTGATCATACACTGATCACGTGATTGATCATGCACTGATCACTTGGATATCATGCACTGATCACGTGGCTGATCATACACTGTTCACGTGTCTGACCATGCACTGATCACGTGGCTGATCATACACTGCTCACGTAACTGATAATGCACTTATCACGTGGCTATCATGCACTGAATACGTGGCTGAACATGCACTGTTCACGTGGCTGATCACACACCTGTCACGTGACATATCATGCACTGATCACCTGGAACTCATGCACTGATCACGTGGCTGATCATACTCTGCTCACGAAACTCATCATGCACACATCACGTGGCTATCATGCACTGCTCACGTGGTTCGTCATGGAATGATCACGAAGCTACCATATACTGGTCACGTGACTGATCATGCACAGATCACGTAAATGATCATGCACTGTTCACGTGACTGATCATGTACTGATCACGTGACTGATAATGCACTGATCACGTGGCTATCATGCTCTGCTCACGTGGCTGATCATGCAACGATCACGTAGCAACCATGTAGTGGTCTCGTGACTGATCATGCACTGATCATGTAATTGATCCTGCACTGATCACGTGGCTCATCACGCACTGATCCGTGGCTGATCACACACGTATCACGTGACTGGTCATGTACAGATCCCGTGACTAATCATGAAGTGATCACGTGGCTATCCTGCACTGATCACGTGGATATCATGCACTGATCACGTGGCTGATCACACACGTATCACCTGACTGATCATGCACTGATCACGTGGCTATCATGCACTGCTCACGTGGCTGATCATGCGATGATCACGCAACTACCATGTACTGGTCACATGACTGATCATGCACTGATCACGTGACTGATCATGCAGTGATCACGTGGCTGTCATGCACTACTCACGTGGCTGATCATGCAATGATCATGTAGCTACCATGTACAGGTCACGTGAATGATCATACACCCATCAGGTGACTGATCATGCACTGATCACGTGGCTATCATGCACTGATCACTAGACTGATCATGCACTGATCACGTCTATATCATGCACTGATCACATGACTGCCCATGCACTGGTCACGTGGATGATCATACACTAATCATGTGACAGATCATGCACTGATCACGTGGCTGATCATGCACTGACACTGTGACTGAGCATGGACTGATCACATGACTATCGTGTAGTGATCACGTGACTTAATGGCGCTGATCATGTGACTGATCATGCACTGATCATGTTTGCTATCATACACTGATCATGTGCCTCTGGAGGCAATAAACAAAGAGCTGAGTAGGCACGAATCAGTCAGCAGGCAATAATCATGGAACTCAGCTGTGAGGAATCATGCTGCTCAGCTGGCAATAATCAAGCAGCTGAGCAGGCAGGAATTACGCAGCACAGCTGGCAATTGTCAAGCAGATGACAGGCAGGAATCGTGCAGCTCAGCTGGCAATTGTCAAGCAGATGAGCAGACAGTAATCACGCAGCTCAGCAGGCCCAGATCACGTGACTGAGCATGCACTGTTCACGTGGCTGATCATACACTGATCACGTGATTGATCATGCACTGATCACTTGGATATCATGCACTGATCACGTGGCTGATCATACACTGTTCACGTGTCTGACCATGCACTGATCACGTGGCTGATCATACACTGCTCACGTAACTGATAATGCACTTATCACGTGGCTATCATGCACTGAATACGTGGCTGAACATGCACTGTTCACGTGGCTGATCACACACCTGTCACGTGACATATCATGCACTGATCACCTGGAACTCATGCACTGATCACGTGGCTGATCATACTCTGCTCACGAAACTCATCATGCACACATCACGTGGCTATCATGCACTGCTCACGTGGTTCGTCATGGAATGATCACGAAGCTACCATATACTGGTCACGTGACTGATCATGCACAGATCACGTAAATGATCATGCACTGTTCACGTGACTGATCATGTACTGATCACGTGACTGATAATGCACTGATCACGTGGCTATCATGCTCTGCTCACGTGGCTGATCATGCAACGATCACGTAGCAACCATGTAGTGGTCTCGTGACTGATCATGCACTGATCATGTAATTGATCCTGCACTGATCACGTGGCTCATCACGCACTGATCCGGTGGCTGATCACACACGTATCACGTGACTGGTCATGTACAGATCCCGTGACTAATCATGAAGTGATCACGTGGCTATCCTGCACTGATCACGTGGATATCATGCACTGATCACGTGGCTGATCACACACGTATCACCTGACTGATCATGCACTGATCACGTGGCTATCATGCACTGCTCACGTGGCTGATCATGCGATGATCACGCAACTACCATGTACTGGTCACATGACTGATCATGCACTGATCACGTGACTGATCATGCAGTGATCACGTGGCTGTCATGCACTACTCACGTGGCTGATCATGCAATGATCATGTAGCTACCATGTACAGGTCACGTGAATGATCATACACCCATCAGGTGACTGATCATGCACTGATCACGTGGCTATCATGCACTGATCACTAGACTGATCATGCACTGATCACGTCTATATCATGCACTGATCACATGACTGCCCATGCACTGGTCACGTGGATGATCATACACTAATCATGTGACAGATCATGCACTGATCACGTGGCTGATCATGCACTGACACTGTGACTGAGCATGGACTGATCACATGACTATCGTGTAGTGATCACGTGACTTAATGGCGCTGATCATGTGACTGATCATGCACTGATCATGTTTGCTATCATACACTGATCATGTGCCTCTGGAGGCAATAAACAAAGAGCTGAGTAGGCACGAATCAGTCAGCAGGCAATAATCATGGAACTCAGCTGTGAGGAATCATGCTGCTCAGCTGGCAATAATCAAGCAGCTGAGCAGGCAGGAATTACGCAGCACAGCTGACAATTGTCAAGCAGATGACAGGCAGGAATCGTGCAGCTCAGCTGGCAATTGTCAAGCAGATGAGCAGACAGTAATCACGCAGCTCAGCAGGCCCAGATCACGTGACTGAGCATGCACTGTTCACGTGGCTGATCATACACTGATCACGTGATTGATCATGCACTGATCACTTGGATATCATGCACTGATCACGTGGCTGATCATACACTGTTCACGTGTCTGACCATGCACTGATCACGTGGCTGATCATACACTGCTCACGTAACTGATAATGCACTTATCACGTGGCTATCATGCACTGAATACGTGGCTGAACATGCACTGTTCACGTGGCTGATCACACACCTGTCACGTGACATATCATGCACTGATCACCTGGAACTCATGCACTGATCACGTGGCTGATCATACTCTGCTCACGAAACTCATCATGCACACATCACGTGGCTATCATGCACTGCTCACGTGGTTCGTCATGGAATGATCACGAAGCTACCATATACTGGTCACGTGACTGATCATGCACAGATCACGTAAATGATCATGCACTGTTCACGTGACTGATCATGTACTGATCACGTGACTGATAATGCACTGATCACGTGGCTATCATGCTCTGCTCACGTGGCTGATCATGCAACGATCACGTAGCAACCATGTAGTGGTCTCGTGACTGATCATGCACTGATCATGTAATTGATCCTGCACTGATCACGTGGCTCATCACGCACTGATCCGTGGCTGATCACACACGTATCACGTGACTGGTCATGTACAGATCCCGTGACTAATCATGAAGTGATCACGTGGCTATCCTGCACTGATCACGTGGATATCATGCACTGATCACGTGGCTGATCACACACGTATCACCTGACTGATCATGCACTGATCACGTGGCTATCATGCACTGCTCACGTGGCTGATCATGCGATGATCACGCAACTACCATGTACTGGTCACATGACTGATCATGCACTGATCACGTGACTGATCATGCAGTGATCACGTGGCTGTCATGCACTACTCACGTGGCTGATCATGCAATGATCATGTAGCTACCATGTACAGGTCACGTGAATGATCATACACCCATCAGGTGACTGATCATGCACTGATCACGTGGCTATCATGCACTGATCACTAGACTGATCATGCACTGATCACGTCTATATCATGCACTGATCACATGACTGCCCATGCACTGGTCACGTGGATGATCATACACTAATCATGTGACAGATCATGCACTGATCACGTGGCTGATCATGCACTGACACTGTGACTGAGCATGGACTGATCACATGACTATCGTGTAGTGATCACGTGACTTAATGGCGCTGATCATGTGACTGATCATGCACTGATCATGTTTGCTATCATACACTGATCATGTGCCTCTGGAGGCAATAAACAAAGAGCTGAGTAGGCACGAATCAGTCAGCAGGCAATAATCATGGAACTCAGCTGTGAGGAATCATGCTGCTCAGCTGGCAATAATCAAGCAGCTGAGCAGGCAGGAATTACGCAGCACAGCTGGCAATTGTCAAGCAGATGACAGGCAGGAATCGTGCAGCTCAGCTGGCAATTGTCAAGCAGATGAGCAGACAGTAATCACGCAGCTCAGCAGGCCCAGATCACGTGACTGAGCATGCACTGTTCACGTGGCTGATCATACACTGATCACGTGATTGATCATGCACTGATCACTTGGATATCATGCACTGATCACGTGGCTGATCATACACTGTTCACGTGTCTGACCATGCACTGATCACGTGGCTGATCATACACTGCTCACGTAACTGATAATGCACTTATCACGTGGCTATCATGCACTGAATACGTGGCTGAACATGCACTGTTCACGTGGCTGATCACACACCTGTCACGTGACATATCATGCACTGATCACCTGGAACTCATGCACTGATCACGTGGCTGATCATACTCTGCTCACGAAACTCATCATGCACACATCACGTGGCTATCATGCACTGCTCACGTGGTTCGTCATGGAATGATCACGAAGCTACCATATACTGGTCACGTGACTGATCATGCACAGATCACGTAAATGATCATGCACTGTTCACGTGACTGATCATGTACTGATCACGTGACTGATCATGCACTGATCACGTGGCTATCATGCTCTGCTCACGTGGCTGATCATGCAACGATCACGTAGCAACCATGTAGTGGTCTCGTGACTGATCATGCACTGATCATGTAATTGATCCTGCACTGATCACGTGGCTCATCACGCACTGATCCGGTGGCTGATCACACACGTATCACGTGACTGGTCATGTACAGATCCCGTGACTAATCATGAAGTGATCACGTGGCTATCATGCACTGATCACGTGGATATCATGCACTGATCACGTGGCTGATCACACACGTATCACCTGACTGATCATGCACTGATCACGTGGCTATCATGCACTGCTCACGTGGCTGATCATGCGATGATCACGCAACTACCATGTACTGGTCACATGACTGATCATGCACTGATCACGTGACTGATCATGCAGTGATCACGTGGCTGTCATGCACTACTCACGTGGCTGATCATGCAATGATCATGTAGCTACCATGTACAGGTCACGTGAATGATCATACACCCATCAGGTGACTGATCATGCACTGATCACGTGGCTATCATGCACTGATCACTAGACTGATCATGCACTGATCACGTCTATATCATGCACTGATCACATGACTGCCCATGCACTGGTCACGTGGATGATCATACACTAATCATGTGACAGATCATGCACTGATCACGTGGCTGATCATGCACTGACACTGTGACTGAGCATGGACTGATCACATGACTATCGTGTAGTGATCACGTGACTTAATGGCGCTGATCATGTGACTGATCATGCACTGATCATGTTTGCTATCATACACTGATCATGTGCCTCTGGAGGCAATAAACAAAGAGCTGAGTAGGCACGAATCAGTCAGCAGGCAATAATCATGGAACTCAGCTGTGAGGAATCATGCTGCTCAGCTGGCAATAATCAAGCAGCTGAGCAGGCAGGAATTACGCAGCACAGCTGGCAATTGTCAAGCAGATGACAGGCAGGAATCGTGCAGCTCAGCTGGCAATTGTCAAGCAGATGAGCAGACAGTAATCACGCAGCTCAGCAGGCCCAGATCACGTGACTGAGCATGCACTGTTCACGTGGCTGATCATACACTGATCACGTGATTGATCATGCACTGATCACTTGGATATCATGCACTGATCACGTGGCTGATCATACACTGTTCACGTGTCTGACCATGCACTGATCACGTGGCTGATCATACACTGCTCACGTAACTGATAATGCACTTATCACGTGGCTATCATGCACTGATACGTGGCTGAACATGCACTGTTCACGTGGCTGATCACACACCTGTCACGTGACATATCATGCACTGATCACCTGGAACTCATGCACTGATCACGTGGCTGATCATACTCTGCTCACGAAACTCATCATGCACACATCACGTGGCTATCATGCACTGCTCACGTGGTTCGTCATGGAATGATCACGAAGCTACCATATACTGGTCACGTGACTGATCATGCACAGATCACGTAAATGATCATGCACTGTTCACGTGACTGATCATGTACTGATCACGTGACTGATAATGCACTGATCACGTGGCTATCATGCTCTGCTCACGTGGCTGATCATGCAACGATCACGTAGCAACCATGTAGTGGTCTCGTGACTGATCATGCACTGATCATGTAATTGATCCTGCACTGATCACGTGGCATCACGCACTGATCCGGTGGCTGATCACACACGTATCACGTGACTGGTCATGTACAGATCCCGTGACTAATCATGAAGTGATCACGTGGCTATCCTGCACTGATCACGTGGATATCATGCACTGATCACGTGGCTGATCACACACGTATCACCTGACTGATCATGCACTGATCACGTGGCTATCATGCACTGCTCACGTGGCTGATCATGCGATGATCACGCAACTACCATGTACTGGTCACATGACTGATCATGCACTGATCACGTGACTGATCATGCAGTGATCACGTGGCTGTCATGCACTACTCACGTGGCTGATCATGCAATGATCATGTAGCTACCATGTACAGGTCACGTGAATGATCATACACCCATCAGGTGACTGATCATGCACTGATCACGTGGCTATCATGCACTGATCACTAGACTGATCATGCACTGATCACGTCTATATCATGCACTGATCACATGACTGCCCATGCACTGGTCACGTGGATGATCATACACTAATCATGTGACAGATCATGCACTGATCACGTGGCTGATCATGCACTGACACTGTGACTGAGCATGGACTGATCACATGACTATCGTGTAGTGATCACGTGACTTAATGGCGCTGATCATGTGACTGATCATGCACTGATCATGTTTGCTATCATACACTGATCATGTGCCTCTGGAGGCAATAAACAAAGAGCTGAGTAGGCACGAATCAGTCAGCAGGCAATAATCATGGAACTCAGCTGTGAGGAATCATGCTGCTCAGCTGGCAATAATCAAGCAGCTGAGCAGGCAGGAATTACGCAGCACAGCTGGCAATTGTCAAGCAGATGACAGGCAGGAATCGTGCAGCTCAGCTGGCAATTGTCAAGCAGATGAGCAGACAGTAATCACGCAGCTCAGCAGGCCCAGATCACGTGACTGAGCATGCACTGTTCACGTGGCTGATCATACACTGATCACGTGATTGATCATGCACTGATCACTTGGATATCATGCACTGATCACGTGGCTGATCATACACTGTTCACGTGTCTGACCATGCACTGATCACGTGGCTGATCATACACTGCTCACGTAACTGATAATGCACTTATCACGTGGCTATCATGCACTGAATACGTGGCTGAACATGCACTGTTCACGTGGCTGATCACACACCTGTCACGTGACATATCATGCACTGATCACCTGGAACTCATGCACTGATCACGTGGCTGATCATACTCTGCTCACGAAACTCATCATGCACACATCACGTGGCTATCATGCACTGCTCACGTGGTTCGTCATGGAATGATCACGAAGCTACCATATACTGGTCACGTGACTGATCATGCACAGATCACGTAAATGATCATGCACTGTTCACGTGACTGATCATGTACTGATCACGTGACTGATAATGCACTGATCACGTGGCTATCATGCTCTGCTCACGTGGCTGATCATGCAACGATCACGTAGCAACCATGTAGTGGTCGTGACTGATCATGCACTGATCATGTAATTGATCCTGCACTGATCACGTGGCTCATCACGCACTGATCCGGTGGCTGATCACACACGTATCACGTGACTGGTCATGTACAGATCCCGTGACTAATCATGAAGTGATCACGTGGCTATCATGCACTGATCACGTGGATATCATGCACTGATCACGTGGCTGATCACACACGTATCACCTGACTGATCATGCACTGATCACGTGGCTATCATGCACTGCTCACGTGGCTGATCATGCGATGATCACGCAACTACCATGTACTGGTCACATGACTGATCATGCACTGATCACGTGACTGATCATGCAGTGATCACGTGGCTGTCATGCACTACTCACGTGGCTGATCATGCAATGATCATGTAGCTACCATGTACAGGTCACGTGAATGATCATACACCCATCAGGTGACTGATCATGCACTGATCACGTGGCTATCATGCACTGATCACTAGACTGATCATGCACTGATCACGTCTATATCATGCACTGATCACATGACTGCCCATGCACTGGTCACGTGGATGATCATACACTAATCATGTGACAGATCATGCACTGATCACGTGGCTGATCATGCACTGACACTGTGACTGAGCATGGACTGATCACATGACTATCGTGTAGTGATCACGTGACTTAATGGCGCTGATCATGTGACTGATCATGCACTGATCATGTTTGCTATCATACACTGATCATGTGCCTCTGGAGGCAATAAACAAAGAGCTGAGTAGGCACGAATCAGTCAGCAGGCAATAATCATGGAACTCAGCTGTGAGGAATCATGCTGCTCAGCTGGCAATAATCAAGCAGCTGAGCAGGCAGGAATTACGCAGCACAGCTGGCAATTGTCAAGCAGATGACAGGCAGGAATCGTGCAGCTCAGCTGGCAATTGTCAAGCAGATGAGCAGACAGTAATCACGCAGCTCAGCAGGCCCAGATCACGTGACTGAGCATGCACTGTTCACGTGGCTGATCATACACTGATCACGTGATTGATCATGCACTGATCACTTGGATATCATGCACTGATCACGTGGCTGATCATACACTGTTCACGTGTCTGACCATGCACTGATCACGTGGCTGATCATACACTGCTCACGTAACTGATAATGCACTTATCACGTGGCTATCATGCACTGATACGTGGCTGAACATGCACTGTTCACGTGGCTGATCACACACCTGTCACGTGACATATCATGCACTGATCACCTGGAACTCATGCACTGATCACGTGGCTGATCATACTCTGCTCACGAAACTCATCATGCACACATCACGTGGCTATCATGCACTGCTCACGTGGTTCGTCATGGAATGATCACGAAGCTACCATATACTGGTCACGTGACTGATCATGCACAGATCACGTAAATGATCATGCACTGTTCACGTGACTGATCATGTACTGATCACGTGACTGATCATGCACTGATCACGTGGCTATCATGCTCTGCTCACGTGGCTGATCATGCAACGATCACGTAGCAACCATGTAGTGGTCTCGTGACTGATCATGCACTGATCATGTAATTGATCCTGCACTGATCACGTGGCTCATCACGCACTGATCCGTGGCTGATCACACACGTATCACGTGACTGGTCATGTACAGATCCCGTGACTAATCATGAAGTGATCACGTGGCTATCCTGCACTGATCACGTGGATATCATGCACTGATCACGTGGCTGATCACACACGTATCACCTGACTGATCATGCACTGATCACGTGGCTATCATGCACTGCTCACGTGGCTGATCATGCGATGATCACGCAACTACCATGTACTGGTCACATGACTGATCATGCACTGATCACGTGACTGATCATGCAGTGATCACGTGGCTGTCATGCACTACTCACGTGGCTGATCATGCAATGATCATGTAGCTACCATGTACAGGTCACGTGAATGATCATACACCCATCAGGTGACTGATCATGCACTGATCACGTGGCTATCATGCACTGATCACTAGACTGATCATGCACTGATCACGTCTATATCATGCACTGATCACATGACTGCCCATGCACTGGTCACGTGGATGATCATACACTAATCATGTGACAGATCATGCACTGATCACGTGGCTGATCATGCACTGACACTGTGACTGAGCATGGACTGATCACATGACTATCGTGTAGTGATCACGTGACTTAATGGCGCTGATCATGTGACTGATCATGCACTGATCATGTTTGCTATCATACACTGATCATGTGCCTCTGGAGGCAATAAACAAAGAGCTGAGTAGGCACGAATCAGTCAGCAGGCAATAATCATGGAACTCAGCTGTGAGGAATCATGCTGCTCAGCTGGCAATAATCAAGCAGCTGAGCAGGCAGGAATTACGCAGCACAGCTGGCAATTGTCAAGCAGATGACAGGCAGGAATCGTGCAGCTCAGCTGGCAATTGTCAAGCAGATGAGCAGACAGTAATCACGCAGCTCAGCAGGCCCAGATCACGTGACTGAGCATGCACTGTTCACGTGGCTGATCATACACTGATCACGTGATTGATCATGCACTGATCACTTGGATATCATGCACTGATCACGTGGCTGATCATACACTGTTCACGTGTCTGACCATGCACTGATCACGTGGCTGATCATACACTGCTCACGTAACTGATAATGCACTTATCACGTGGCTATCATGCACTGAATACGTGGCTGAACATGCACTGTTCACGTGGCTGATCACACACCTGTCACGTGACATATCATGCACTGATCACCTGGAACTCATGCACTGATCACGTGGCTGATCATACTCTGCTCACGAAACTCATCATGCACACATCACGTGGCTATCATGCACTGCTCACGTGGTTCGTCATGGAATGATCACGAAGCTACCATATACTGGTCACGTGACTGATCATGCACAGATCACGTAAATGATCATGCACTGTTCACGTGACTGATCATGTACTGATCACGTGACTGATAATGCACTGATCACGTGGCTATCATGCTCTGCTCACGTGGCTGATCATGCAACGATCACGTAGCAACCATGTAGTGGTCTCGTGACTGATCATGCACTGATCATGTAATTGATCCTGCACTGATCACGTGGCTCATCACGCACTGATCCGGTGGCTGATCACACACGTATCACGTGACTGGTCATGTACAGATCCCGTGACTAATCATGAAGTGATCACGTGGCTATCATGCACTGATCACGTGGATATCATGCACTGATCACGTGGCTGATCACACACGTATCACCTGACTGATCATGCACTGATCACGTGGCTATCATGCACTGCTCACGTGGCTGATCATGCGATGATCACGCAACTACCATGTACTGGTCACATGACTGATCATGCACTGATCACGTGACTGATCATGCAGTGATCACGTGGCTGTCATGCACTACTCACGTGGCTGATCATGCAATGATCATGTAGCTACCATGTACAGGTCACGTGAATGATCATACACCCATCAGGTGACTGATCATGCACTGATCACGTGGCTATCATGCACTGATCACTAGACTGATCATGCACTGATCACGTCTATATCATGCACTGATCACATGACTGCCCATGCACTGGTCACGTGGATGATCATACACTAATCATGTGACAGATCATGCACTGATCACGTGGCTGATCATGCACTGACACTGTGACTGAGCATGGACTGATCACATGACTATCGTGTAGTGATCACGTGACTTAATGGCGCTGATCATGTGACTGATCATGCACTGATCATGTTTGCTATCATACACTGATCATGTGCCTCTGGAGGCAATAAACAAAGAGCTGAGTAGGCACGAATCAGTCAGCAGGCAATAATCATGGAACTCAGCTGTGAGGAATCATGCTGCTCAGCTGGCAATAATCAAGCAGCTGAGCAGGCAGGAATTACGCAGCACAGCTGACAATTGTCAAGCAGATGACAGGCAGGAATCGTGCAGCTCAGCTGGCAATTGTCAAGCAGATGAGCAGACAGTAATCACGCAGCTCAGCAGGCCCAGATCACGTGACTGAGCATGCACTGTTCACGTGGCTGATCATACACTGATCACGTGATTGATCATGCACTGATCACTTGGATATCATGCACTGATCACGTGGCTGATCATACACTGTTCACGTGTCTGACCATGCACTGATCACGTGGCTGATCATACACTGCTCACGTAACTGATAATGCACTTATCACGTGGCTATCATGCACTGAATACGTGGCTGAACATGCACTGTTCACGTGGCTGATCACACACCTGTCACGTGACATATCATGCACTGATCACCTGGAACTCATGCACTGATCACGTGGCTGATCATACTCTGCTCACGAAACTCATCATGCACACATCACGTGGCTATCATGCACTGCTCACGTGGTTCGTCATGGAATGATCACGAAGCTACCATATACTGGTCACGTGACTGATCATGCACAGATCACGTAAATGATCATGCACTGTTCACGTGACTGATCATGTACTGATCACGTGACTGATAATGCACTGATCACGTGGCTATCATGCTCTGCTCACGTGGCTGATCATGCAACGATCACGTAGCAACCATGTAGTGGTCTCGTGACTGATCATGCACTGATCATGTAATTGATCCTGCACTGATCACGTGGCTCATCACGCACTGATCCGGTGGCTGATCACACACGTATCACGTGACGTGACTGATCATGAAGTGATCCTGCACTGATCATATCATGCACTGCACGTGGCTGATCACACACGTATCACCTGACTGATCATGCACTGATCACGTGGCTATCATGCACTGCTCACGTGGCTGATCATGCGATGATCACGCAACTACCATGTACTGGTCACATGACTGATCATGCACTGATCACGTGACTGATCATGCAGTGATCACGTGGCTGTCATGCACTACTCACGTGGCTGATCATGCAATGATCATGTAGCTACCATGTACAGGTCACGTGAATGATCATACACCCATCAGGTGACTGATCATGCACTGATCACGTGGCTATCATGCACTGATCACTAGACTGATCATGCACTGATCACGTCTATATCATGCACTGATCACATGACTGCCCATGCACTGGTCACGTGGATGATCATACACTAATCATGTGACAGATCATGCACTGATCACGTGGCTGATCATGCACTGACACTGTGACTGAGCATGGACTGATCACATGACTATCGTGTAGTGATCACGTGACTTAATGGCGCTGATCATGTGACTGATCATGCACTGATCATGTTTGCTATCATACACTGATCATGTGCCTCTGGAGGCAATAAACAAAGAGCTGAGTAGGCACGAATCAGTCAGCAGGCAATAATCATGGAACTCAGCTGTGAGGAATCATGCTGCTCAGCTGGCAATAATCAAGCAGCTGAGCAGGCAGGAATTACGCAGCACAGCTGACAATTGTCAAGCAGATGACAGGCAGGAATCGTGCAGCTCAGCTGGCAATTGTCAAGCAGATGAGCAGACAGTAATCACGCAGCTCAGCAGGCCCAGATCACGTGACTGAGCATGCACTGTTCACGTGGCTGATCATACACTGATCACGTGATTGATCATGCACTGATCACTTGGATATCATGCACTGATCACGTGGCTGATCATACACTGTTCACGTGTCTGACCATGCACTGATCACGTGGCTGATCATACACTGCTCACGTAACTGATAATGCACTTATCACGTGGCTATCATGCACTGATACGTGGCTGAACATGCACTGTTCACGTGGCTGATCACACACCTGTCACGTGACATATCATGCACTGATCACCTGGAACTCATGCACTGATCACGTGGCTGATCATACTCTGCTCACGAAACTCATCATGCACACATCACGTGGCTATCATGCACTGCTCACGTGGTTCGTCATGGAATGATCACGAAGCTACCATATACTGGTCACGTGACTGATCATGCACAGATCACGTAAATGATCATGCACTGTTCACGTGACTGATCATGTACTGATCACGTGACTGATCATGCACTGATCACGTGGCTATCATGCTCTGCTCACGTGGCTGATCATGCAACGATCACGTAGCAACCATGTAGTGGTCTCGTGACTGATCATGCACTGATCATGTAATTGATCCTGCACTGATCACGTGGCTCATCACGCACTGATCCGGTGGCTGATCACACACGTATCACGTGACTGGTCATGTACAGATCCCGTGACTAATCATGAAGTGATCACGTGGCTATCCTGCACTGATCACGTGGATATCATGCACTGATCACGTGGCTGATCACACACGTATCACCTGACTGATCATGCACTGATCACGTGGCTATCATGCACTGCTCACGTGGCTGATCATGCGATGATCACGCAACTACCATGTACTGGTCACATGACTGATCATGCACTGATCACGTGACTGATCATGCAGTGATCACGTGGCTGTCATGCACTACTCACGTGGCTGATCATGCAATGATCATGTAGCTACCATGTACAGGTCACGTGAATGATCATACACCCATCAGGTGACTGATCATGCACTGATCACGTGGCTATCATGCACTGATCACTAGACTGATCATGCACTGATCACGTCTATATCATGCACTGATCACATGACTGCCCATGCACTGGTCACGTGGATGATCATACACTAATCATGTGACAGATCATGCACTGATCACGTGGCTGATCATGCACTGACACTGTGACTGAGCATGGACTGATCACATGACTATCGTGTAGTGATCACGTGACTTAATGGCGCTGATCATGTGACTGATCATGCACTGATCATGTTTGCTATCATACACTGATCATGTGCCTCTGGAGGCAATAAACAAAGAGCTGAGTAGGCACGAATCAGTCAGCAGGCAATAATCATGGAACTCAGCTGTGAGGAATCATGCTGCTCAGCTGGCAATAATCAAGCAGCTGAGCAGGCAGGAATTACGCAGCACAGCTGGCAATTGTCAAGCAGATGACAGGCAGGAATCGTGCAGCTCAGCTGGCAATTGTCAAGCAGATGAGCAGACAGTAATCACGCAGCTCAGCAGGCCCAGATCACGTGACTGAGCATGCACTGTTCACGTGGCTGATCATACACTGATCACGTGATTGATCATGCACTGATCACTTGGATATCATGCACTGATCACGTGGCTGATCATACACTGTTCACGTGTCTGACCATGCACTGATCACGTGGCTGATCATACACTGCTCACGTAACTGATAATGCACTTATCACGTGGCTATCATGCACTGAATACGTGGCTGAACATGCACTGTTCACGTGGCTGATCACACACCTGTCACGTGACATATCATGCACTGATCACCTGGAACTCATGCACTGATCACGTGGCTGATCATACTCTGCTCACGAAACTCATCATGCACACATCACGTGGCTATCATGCACTGCTCACGTGGTTCGTCATGGAATGATCACGAAGCTACCATATACTGGTCACGTGACTGATCATGCACAGATCACGTAAATGATCATGCACTGTTCACGTGACTGATCATGTACTGATCACGTGACTGATAATGCACTGATCACGTGGCTATCATGCTCTGCTCACGTGGCTGATCATGCAACGATCACGTAGCAACCATGTAGTGGTCTCGTGACTGATCATGCACTGATCATGTAATTGATCCTGCACTGATCACGTGGCTCATCACGCACTGATCCGGTGGCTGATCACACACGTATCACGTGACTGGTCATGTACAGATCCCGTGACTAATCATGAAGTGATCACGTGGCTATCCTGCACTGATCACGTGGATATCATGCACTGATCACGTGGCTGATCACACACGTATCACCTGACTGATCATGCACTGATCACGTGGCTATCATGCACTGCTCACGTGGCTGATCATGCGATGATCACGCAACTACCATGTACTGGTCACATGACTGATCATGCACTGATCACGTGACTGATCATGCAGTGATCACGTGGCTGTCATGCACTACTCACGTGGCTGATCATGCAATGATCATGTAGCTACCATGTACAGGTCACGTGAATGATCATACACCCATCAGGTGACTGACCATGCACTGATCACGTGGCTATCATGCACTGATCACTAGACTGATCATGCACTGATCACGTCTATATCATGCACTGATCACATGACTGCCCATGCACTGGTCACGTGGATGATCATACACTAATCATGTGACAGATCATGCACTGATCACGTGGCTGATCATGCACTGACACTGTGACTGAGCATGGACTGATCACATGACTATCGTGTAGTGATCACGTGACTTAATGGCGCTGATCATGTGACTGATCATGCACTGATCATGTTTGCTATCATACACTGATCATGTGCCTCTGGAGGCAATAAACAAAGAGCTGAGTAGGCACGAATCAGTCAGCAGGCAATAATCATGGAACTCAGCTGTGAGGAATCATGCTGCTCAGCTGGCAATAATCAAGCAGCTGAGCAGGCAGGAATTACGCAGCACAGCTGACAATTGTCAAGCAGATGACAGGCAGGAATCGTGCAGCTCAGCTGGCAATTGTCAAGCAGATGAGCAGACAGTAATCACGCAGCTCAGCAGGCCCAGATCACGTGACTGAGCATGCACTGTTCACGTGGCTGATCATACACTGATCACGTGATTGATCATGCACTGATCACTTGGATATCATGCACTGATCACGTGGCTGATCATACACTGTTCACGTGTCTGACCATGCACTGATCACGTGGCTGATCATACACTGCTCACGTAACTGATAATGCACTTATCACGTGGCTATCATGCACTGAATACGTGGCTGAACATGCACTGTTCACGTGGCTGATCACACACCTGTCACGTGACATATCATGCACTGATCACCTGGAACTCATGCACTGATCACGTGGCTGATCATACTCTGCTCACGAAACTCATCATGCACACATCACGTGGCTATCATGCACTGCTCACGTGGTTCGTCATGGAATGATCACGAAGCTACCATATACTGGTCACGTGACTGATCATGCACAGATCACGTAAATGATCATGCACTGTTCACGTGACTGATCATGTACTGATCACGTGACTGATAATGCACTGATCACGTGGCTATCATGCTCTGCTCACGTGGCTGATCATGCAACGATCACGTAGCAACCATGTAGTGGTCTCGTGACTGATCATGCACTGATCATGTAATTGATCCTGCACTGATCACGTGGCTCATCACGCACTGATCCGGTGGCTGATCACACACGTATCACGTGACTGGTCATGTACAGATCCCGTGACTAATCATGAAGTGATCACGTGGCTATCCTGCACTGATCACGTGGATATCATGCACTGATCACGTGGCTGATCACACACGTATCACCTGACTGATCATGCACTGATCACGTGGCTATCATGCACTGCTCACGTGGCTGATCATGCGATGATCACGCAACTACCATGTACTGGTCACATGACTGATCATGCACTGATCACGTGACTGATCATGCAGTGATCACGTGGCTGTCATGCACTACTCACGTGGCTGATCATGCAATGATCATGTAGCTACCATGTACAGGTCACGTGAATGATCATACACCCATCAGGTGACTGACCATGCACTGATCACGTGGCTATCATGCACTGATCACTAGACTGATCATGCACTGATCACGTCTATATCATGCACTGATCACATGACTGCCCATGCACTGGTCACGTGGATGATCATACACTAATCATGTGACAGATCATGCACTGATCACGTGGCTGATCATGCACTGACACTGTGACTGAGCATGGACTGATCACATGACTATCGTGTAGTGATCACGTGACTTAATGGCGCTGATCATGTGACTGATCATGCACTGATCATGTTTGCTATCATACACTGATCATGTGCCTCTGGAGGCAATAAACAAAGAGCTGAGTAGGCACGAATCAGTCAGCAGGCAATAATCATGGAACTCAGCTGTGAGGAATCATGCTGCTCAGCTGGCAATAATCAAGCAGCTGAGCAGGCAGGAATTACGCAGCACAGCTGGCAATTGTCAAGCAGATGACAGGCAGGAATCGTGCAGCTCAGCTGGCAATTGTCAAGCAGATGAGCAGACAGTAATCACGCAGCTCAGCAGGCCCAGATCACGTGACTGAGCATGCACTGTTCACGTGGCTGATCATACACTGATCACGTGATTGATCATGCACTGATCACTTGGATATCATGCACTGATCACGTGGCTGATCATACACTGTTCACGTGTCTGACCATGCACTGATCACGTGGCTGATCATACACTGCTCACGTAACTGATAATGCACTTATCACGTGGCTATCATGCACTGAATACGTGGCTGAACATGCACTGTTCACGTGGCTGATCACACACCTGTCACGTGACATATCATGCACTGATCACCTGGAACTCATGCACTGATCACGTGGCTGATCATACTCTGCTCACGAAACTCATCATGCACACATCACGTGGCTATCATGCACTGCTCACGTGGTTCGTCATGGAATGATCACGAAGCTACCATATACTGGTCACGTGACTGATCATGCACAGATCACGTAAATGATCATGCACTGTTCACGTGACTGATCATGTACTGATCACGTGACTGATAATGCACTGATCACGTGGCTATCATGCTCTGCTCACGTGGCTGATCATGCAACGATCACGTAGCAACCATGTAGTGGTCTCGTGACTGATCATGCACTGATCATGTAATTGATCCTGCACTGATCACGTGGCTCATCACGCACTGATCCGGTGGCTGATCACACACGTATCACGTGACTGGTCATGCAGATCCCGTGACTAATCATGAAGTGATCACGTGGCTATCCTGCACTGATCACGTGGATATCATGCACTGATCACGTGGCTGATCACACACGTATCACCTGACTGATCATGCACTGATCACGTGGCTATCATGCACTGCTCACGTGGCTGATCATGCGATGATCACGCAACTACCATGTACTGGTCACATGACTGATCATGCACTGATCACGTGACTGATCATGCAGTGATCACGTGGCTGTCATGCACTACTCACGTGGCTGATCATGCAATGATCATGTAGCTACCATGTACAGGTCACGTGAATGATCATACACCCATCAGGTGACTGATCATGCACTGATCACGTGGCTATCATGCACTGATCACTAGACTGATCATGCACTGATCACGTCTATATCATGCACTGATCACATGACTGCCCATGCACTGGTCACGTGGATGATCATACACTAATCATGTGACAGATCATGCACTGATCACGTGGCTGATCATGCACTGACACTGTGACTGAGCATGGACTGATCACATGACTATCGTGTAGTGATCACGTGACTTAATGGCGCTGATCATGTGACTGATCATGCACTGATCATGTTTGCTATCATACACTGATCATGTGCCTCTGGAGGCAATAAACAAAGAGCTGAGTAGGCACGAATCAGTCAGCAGGCAATAATCATGGAACTCAGCTGTGAGGAATCATGCTGCTCAGCTGGCAATAATCAAGCAGCTGAGCAGGCAGGAATTACGCAGCACAGCTGGCAATTGTCAAGCAGATGACAGGCAGGAATCGTGCAGCTCAGCTGGCAATTGTCAAGCAGATGAGCAGACAGTAATCACGCAGCTCAGCAGGCCCAGATCACGTGACTGAGCATGCACTGTTCACGTGGCTGATCATACACTGATCACGTGATTGATCATGCACTGATCACTTGGATATCATGCACTGATCACGTGGCTGATCATACACTGTTCACGTGTCTGACCATGCACTGATCACGTGGCTGATCATACACTGCTCACGTAACTGATAATGCACTTATCACGTGGCTATCATGCACTGAATACGTGGCTGAACATGCACTGTTCACGTGGCTGATCACACACCTGTCACGTGACATATCATGCACTGATCACCTGGAACTCATGCACTGATCACGTGGCTGATCATACTCTGCTCACGAAACTCATCATGCACACATCACGTGGCTATCATGCACTGCTCACGTGGTTCGTCATGGAATGATCACGAAGCTACCATATACTGGTCACGTGACTGATCATGCACAGATCACGTAAATGATCATGCACTGTTCACGTGACTGATCATGTACTGATCACGTGACTGATCATGCACTGATCACGTGGCTATCATGCTCTGCTCACGTGGCTGATCATGAAACGATCACGTAGCAACCATGTAGTGGTCTCGTGACTGATCATGCACTGATCATGTAATTGATCCTGCACTGATCACGTGGCTCATCGCACTGATCCGTGGTGGCTGATCACACACGATCACGTGACTGATCATGTACAGATCCTGGTGACTGATCATGATCACTGATCACGTGACTGATCATGCACTGATCACGTGGCTATCATGCACTGCTCACGTGGCTGATCATGATGATCACGCAACTACCATGTACTGGTCACATGACTGATCATGCACTGATCACGTGACTGATCATGCAGTGATCACGTGGCTGTCATGCACTACTCACGTGGCTGATCATGCAATGATCATGTTGCTACCATGTACAGGTCACGTGAATGATCATACACCCATCAGGTGACTGATCATGCACTGATCACGTGGCTATCATGCACTGATCACTAGACTGATCATGCACTGATCACGTCTATATCATGCACTGATCACATGACTGCCCATGCACTGGTCACGTGGATGATCATACACTAATCATGTGACAGATCATGCACTGATCACGTGGCTGATCATGCACTGACACTGTGACTGAGCATGGACTGATCACATGACTATCGTGTAGTGATCACGTGACTTAATGGCGCTGATCATGTGACTGATCATGCACTGATCATGTTTGCTATCATACACTGATCATGTGCCTCTGGAGGCAATAAACAAAGAGCTGAGTAGGCACGAATCAGTCAGCAGGCAATAATCATGGAACTCAGCTGTGAGGAATCATGCTGCTCAGCTGGCAATAATCAAGCAGCTGAGCAGGCAGGAATTACGCAGCACAGCTGGCAATTGTCAAGCAGATGACAGGCAGGAATCGTGCAGCTCAGCTGGCAATTGTCAAGCAGATGAGCAGACAGTAATCACGCAGCTCAGCAGGCCCAGCTCACGTGACTGAGCATGCACTGTTCACGTGGCTGATCATACACTGATCACGTGATTGATCATGCACTGATCACTTGGATATCATGCACTGATCACGTGGCTGATCATACACTGTTCACGTGTCTGACCATGCACTGATCACGTGGCTGATCATACACTGCTCACGTAACTGATAATGCACTTATCACGTGGCTATCATGCACTGATACGTGGCTGAACATGCACTGTTCACGTGGCTGATCACACACCTGTCACGTGACATATCATGCACTGATCACCTGGAACTCATGCACTGATCACGTGGCTGATCATACTCTGCTCACGAAACTCATCATGCACACATCACGTGGCTATCATGCACTGCTCACGTGGTTCGTCATGGAATGATCACGAAGCTACCATATACTGGTCACGTGACTGATCATGCACAGATCACGTAAATGATCATGCACTGTTCACGTGACTGATCATGTACTGATCACGTGACTGATAATGCACTGATCACGTGGCTATCATGCTCTGCTCACGTGGCTGATCATGCAACGATCACGTAGCAACCATGTAGTGGTCTCGTGACTGATCATGCACTGATCATGTAATTGATCCTGCACTGCTCACGTGGCTCATCATGCACTGATCCCGTGGCTGATCACACACGTATCACGTGACTGGTCATGCACAGATCCCGTGACTAATCATGAAGTGATCACGTGGCTATCCTGCACTGATCACGTGGATATCATGCACTGATCACGTGGCTGATCACACACGTATCACCTGACTGATCATGCACTGATCACGTGGCTATCATGCACTGCTCACGTGGCTGATCATGCGATGATCACGCAACTACCATGTACTGGTCACATGACTGATCATGCACTGATCACGTGACTGATCATGCAGTGATCACGTGGCTGTCATGCACTACTCACGTGGCTGATCATGCAATGATCATGTAGCTACCATGTACAGGTCACGTGAATGATCATACACCCATCAGGTGACTGATCATGCACTGATCACGTGGCTATCATGCACTGATCACTAGACTGATCATGCACTGATCACGTCTATATCATGCACTGATCACATGACTGCCCATGCACTGGTCACGTGGATGATCATACACTAATCATGTGACAGATCATGCACTGATCACGTGGCTGATCATGCACTGACACTGTGACTGAGCATGGACTGATCACATGACTATCGTGTAGTGATCACGTGACTTAATGGCGCTGATCATGTGACTGATCATGCACTGATCATGTTTGCTATCATACACTGATCATGTGCCTCTGGAGGCAATAAACAAAGAGCTGAGTAGGCACGAATCAGTCAGCAGGCAATAATCATGGAACTCAGCTGTGAGGAATCATGCTGCTCAGCTGGCAATAATCAAGCAGCTGAGCAGGCAGGAATTACGCAGCACAGCTGGCAATTGTCAAGCAGATGACAGGCAGGAATCGTGCAGCTCAGCTGGCAATTGTCAAGCTGATGAGCAGACAGTAATCACGCAGCTCAGCAGGCCCAGATCACGTGACTGAGCATGCACTGTTCACGTGGCTGATCATACACTGATCACGTGATTGATCATGCACTGATCACTTGGATATCATGCACTGATCACGTGGCTGATCATACACTGTTCACGTGTCTGACCATGCACTGATCACGTGGCTGATCATACACTGCTCACGTAACTGATAATGCACTTATCACGTGGCTACTGAATACGTGGCTGAACATGCACTGTTCACGTGGCTGATCACACACCTGTCACGTGACGTATCATGCACTGATCACCTGGAACTCATGCACTGATCACGTGGCTGATCATACTCTGCTCACGAAACTCATCATGCACACATCACGTGGCTATCATGCACTGCTCACGTGGTTCGTCATGGAATGATCACGAAGCTACCATATACTGGTCACGTGACTGATCATGCACAGATCACGTAAATGATCATGCACTGTTCACGTGACTGATCATGTACTGATCACGTGACTGATAATGCACTGATCACGTGGCTATCATGCTCTGCTCACGTGGCTGATCATGCAACGATCACGTAGCAACCATGTAGTGGTCTCGTGACTGATCATGCACTGATCATGTAATTGATCCTGCACTGATCACGTGGCTCATCACGCACTGATCCGGTGGCTGATCACACACGTATCACGTGACTGGTCATGTACAGATCCCGTGACTAATCATGAAGTGATCACGTGGCTATCCTGCACTGATCACGTGGATATCATGCACTGATCACGTGGCTGATCACACACGTATCACCTGACTGATCATGCACTGATCACGTGGCTATCATGCACTGCTCACGTGGCTGATCATGCGATGATCACGCAACTACCATGTACTGGTCACATGACTGATCATGCACTGATCACGTGACTGATCATGCAGTGATCACGTGGCTGTCATGCACTACTCACGTGGCTGATCATGCAATGATCATGTAGCTACCATGTACAGGTCACGTGAATGATCATACACCCATCAGGTGACTGATCATGCACTGATCACGTGGCTATCATGCACTGATCACTAGACTGATCATGCACTGATCACGTCTATATCATGCACTGATCACATGACTGCCCATGCACTGGTCACGTGGATGATCATACACTAATCATGTGACAGATCATGCACTGATCACGTGGCTGATCATGCACTGACACTGTGACTGAGCATGGACTGATCACATGACTATCGTGTAGTGATCACGTGACTTAATGGCGCTGATCATGTGACTGATCATGCACTGATCATGTTTGCTATCATACACTGATCATGTGCCTCTGGAGGCAATAAACAAAGAGCTGAGTAGGCACGAATCAGTCAGCAGGCAATAATCATGGAACTCAGCTGTGAGGAATCATGCTGCTCAGCTGGCAATAATCAAGCAGCTGAGCAGGCAGGAATTACGCAGCACAGCTGACAATTGTCAAGCAGATGACAGGCAGGAATCGTGCAGCTCAGCTGGCAATTGTCAAGCAGATGAGCAGACAGTAATCACGCAGCTCAGCAGGCCCAGATCACGTGACTGAGCATGCACTGTTCACGTGGCTGATCATGCACTGATCGCGTGATTGATCATGCACTGATCACTTGGATATCATGCACTGATCACGTGGCTGATCATACACTGTTCACGTGTCTGACCATGCACTGATCACGTGGCTGATCATACACTGCTCACGTAACTGATAATGCACTTATCACGTGGCTATCATGCACTGAATACGTGGCTGAACATGCACTGTTCACGTGGCTGATCACACACCTGTCACGTGACATATCATGCACTGATCACCTGGAACTCATGCACTGATCACGTGGCTGATCATACTCTGCTCACGAAACTCATCATGCACACATCACGTGGCTATCATGCACTGCTCACGTGGTTCGTCATGGAATGATCACGAAGCTACCATATACTGGTCACGTGACTGATCATGCACAGATCACGTAAATGATCATGCACTGTTCACGTGACTGATCATGTACTGATCACGTGACTGATAATGCACTGATCACGTGGCTATCATGCTCTGCTCACGTGGCTGATCATGCAACGATCACGTAGCAACCATGTAGTGGTCTCGTGACTGATCATGCACTGATCATGTAATTGATCCTGCACTGATCACGTGGCTCATCACGCACTGATCCGGTGGCTGATCACACACGTATCACGTGACTGGTCATGTACAGATCCCGTGACTAATCATGAAGTGATCACGTGGCTATCCTGCACTGATCACGTGGATATCATGCACTGATCACGTGGCTGATCACACACGTATCACCTGACTGATCATGCACTGATCACGTGGCTATCATGCACTGCTCACGTGGCTGATCATGCGATGATCACGCAACTACCATGTACTGGTCACATGACTGATCATGCACTGATCACGTGACTGATCATGCAGTGATCACGTGGCTGTCATGCACTACTCACGTGGCTGATCATGCAATGATCATGTAGCTACCATGTACAGGTCACGTGAATGATCATACACCCATCAGGTGACTGATCATGCACTGATCACGTGGCTATCCTGCACTGATCACTAGACTGATCATGCACTGATCACGTCTATATCATGCACTGATCACATGACTGCCCATGCACTGGTCACGTGGATGATCATACACTAATCATGTGACAGATCATGCACTGATCACGTGGCTGATCATGCACTGACACTGTGACTGAGCATGGACTGATCACATGACTATCGTGTAGTGATCACGTGACTTAATGGCGCTGATCATGTGACTGATCATGCACTGATCATGTTTGCTATCATACACTGATCATGTGCCTCTGGAGGCAATAAACAAAGAGCTGAGTAGGCACGAATCAGTCAGCAGGCAATAATCATGGAACTCAGCTGTGAGGAATCATGCTGCTCAGCTGGCAATAATCAAGCAGCTGAGCAGGCAGGAATTACGCAGCACAGCTGACAATTGTCAAGCAGATGACAGGCAGGAATCGTGCAGCTCAGCTGGCAATTGTCAAGCAGATGAGCAGACAGTAATCACGCAGCTCAGCAGGCCCAGATCACGTGACTGAGCATGCACTGTTCACGTGGCTGATCATACACTGATCACGTGATTGATCATGCACTGATCACTTGGATATCATGCACTGATCACGTGGCTGATCATACACTGTTCACGTGTCTGACCATGCACTGATCACGTGGCTGATCATACACTGCTCACGTAACTGATAATGCACTTATCACGTGGCTATCATGCACTGAATACGTGGCTGAACATGCACTGTTCACGTGGCTGATCACACACCTGTCACGTGACATATCATGCACTGATCACCTGGAACTCATGCACTGATCACGTGGCTGATCATACTCTGCTCACGAAACTCATCATGCACACATCACGTGGCTATCATGCACTGCTCACGTGGTTCGTCATGGAATGATCACGAAGCTACCATATACTGGTCACGTGACTGATCATGCACAGATCACGTAAATGATCATGCACTGTTCACGTGACTGATCATGTACTGATCACGTGACTGATAATGCACTGATCACGTGGCTATCATGCTCTGCTCACGTGGCTGATCATGCAACGATCACGTAGCAACCATGTAGTGGTCTCGTGACTGATCATGCACTGATCATGTAATTGATCCTGCACTGATCACGTGGCTCATCACGCACTGATCCGGTGGCTGATCACACACGTATCACGTGACTGGTCATGTACTGATCACGTGGCTATCCTGCACTGATCACGTGGATATCATGCACTGATCACATGGCTGATCATGCACTGATCACGTGGCTATCATGCACTGCTCACGCGGCTGATCATGCGATGATCACGCAACTACCATGTACTGGTCACATGACTGATCATGCACTGATCACGTGACTGATCATGCAGTGATCACGTGGCTGTCATGCACTACTCACGTGGCTGATCATGCAATGATCATGTAGCTACCATGTACAGGTCACGTGAATGATCATACACCCATCAGGTGACTGACCATGCACTGATCACGTGGCTATCATGCACTGATCACTAGACTGATCATGCACTGATCACGTCTATATCATGCACTGATCACATGACTGCCCATGCACTGGTCACGTGGATGATCATACACTAATCATGTGACAGATCATGCACTGATCACGTGGCTGATCATGCACTGACACTGTGACTGAGCATGGACTGATCACATGACTATCGTGTAGTGATCACGTGACTTAATGGCGCTGATCATGTGACTGATCATGCACTGATCATGTTTGCTATCATACACTGATCATGTGCCTCTGGAGGCAATAAACAAAGAGCTGAGTAGGCACGAATCAGTCAGCAGGCAATAATCATGGAACTCAGCTGTGAGGAATCATGCTGCTCAGCTGGCAATAATCAAGCAGCTGAGCAGGCAGGAATTACGCAGCACAGCTGACAATTGTCAAGCAGATGACAGGCAGGAATCGTGCAGCTCAGCTGGCAATTGTCAAGCAGATGAGCAGACAGTAATCACGCAGCTCAGCAGGCCCAGATCACGTGACTGAGCATGCACTGTTCACGTGGCTGATCATACACTGATCACGTGATTGATCATGCACTGATCACTTGGATATCATGCACTGATCACGTGGCTGATCATACACTGTTCACGTGTCTGACCATGCACTGATCACGTGGCTGATCATACACTGCTCACGTAACTGATAATGCACTTATCACGTGGCTATCATGCACTGAATACGTGGCTGAACATGCACTGTTCACGTGGCTGATCACACACCTGTCACGTGACATATCATGCACTGATCACCTGGAACTCATGCACTGATCACGTGGCTGATCATACTCTGCTCACGAAACTCATCATGCACACATCACGTGGCTATCATGCACTGCTCACGTGGTTCGTCATGGAATGATCACGAAGCTACCATATACTGGTCACGTGACTGATCATGCACAGATCACGTAAATGATCATGCACTGTTCACGTGACTGATCATGTACTGATCACGTGACTGATAATGCACTGATCACGTGGCTATCATGCTCTGCTCACGTGGCTGATCATGCAACGATCACGTAGCAACCATGTAGTGGTCTCGTGACTGATCATGCACTGATCATGTAATTGATCCTGCACTGATCACGTGGCTCATCACGCACTGATCCGGTGGCTGATCACACACGTATCACGTGACTGGTCATGTACAGATCCCGTGACTAATCATGAAGTGATCACGTGGCTATCCTGCACTGATCACGTGGATATCATGCACTGATCACGTGGCTGATCACACACGTATCACCTGACTGATCATGCACTGATCACGTGGCTATCATGCACTGCTCACTGGATCATGCATGACATGACTGATCACACTGATCACGTGACTGATCATGCAGTGATCACGTGGCTGTCATGCACTACTCACGTGGCTGATCATGCAATGATCATGTAGCTACCATGTACAGGTCACGTGAATGATCATACACCCATCAGGTGACTGACCATGCACTGATCACGTGGCTATCATGCACTGATCACTAGACTGATCATGCACTGATCACGCCTATATCATGCACTGATCACATGACTGCCCATGCACTGGTCACGTGGATGATCATACACTAATCATGTGACAGATCATGCACTGATCACGTGGCTGATCATGCACTGACACTGTGACTGAGCATGGACTGATCACATGACTATCGTGTAGTGATCACGTGACTTAATGGCGCTGATCATGTGACTGATCATGCACTGATCATGTTTGCTATCATACACTGATCATGTGCCTCTGGAGGCAATAAACAAAGAGCTGAGTAGGCACGAATCAGTCAGCAGGCAATAATCATGGAACTCAGCTGTGAGGAATCATGCTGCTCAGCTGGCAATAATCAAGCAGCTGAGCAGGCAGGAATTACGCAGCAGAGCTGACAATTGTCAAGCAGATGACAGGCAGGAATCGTGCAGCTCAGCTGGCAATTGTCAAGCAGATGAGCAGACAGTAATCACGCAGCTCAGCAGGCCCAGATCACGTGACTGAGCATGCACTGTTCACGTGGCTGATCATACACTGATCACGTGATTGATCATGCACTGATCACTTGGATATCATGCACTGATCACGTGGCTGATCATACACTGTTCACGTGTCTGACCATGCACTGATCACGTGGCTGATCATACACTGCTCACGTAACTGATAATGCACTTATCACGTGGCTATCATGCACTGAACACGTGGCTGAACATGCACTGTTCACGTGGCTGATCACACACCTGTCACGTGACATATCATGCACTGATCACCTGGAACTCATGCACTGATCACGTGGCTGATCATACTCTGCTCACGAAACTCATCATGCACACATCACGTGGCTATCATGCACTGCTCACGTGGTTCGTCATGGAATGATCACGAAGCTACCATATACTGGTCACGTGACTGATCATGCACAGATCACGTAAATGATCATGCACTGTTCACGTGACTGATCATGTACTGATCACGTGACTGATAATGCACTGATCACGTGGCTATCATGCTCTGCTCACGTGGCTGATCATGCAACGATCACGTAGCAACCATGTAGTGGTCTCGTGACTGATCATGCACTGATCATGTAATTGATCCTGCACTGATCACGTGGCTCATCACGCACTGATCCGGTGGCTGATCACACACGTATCACGTGACTGGTCATGTACAGATCCCGTGACTAATCATGAAGTGATCACGTGGCTATCCTGCACTGATCACGTGGAGATCATGCACTGATCACGTGGCTGATCACACACGTATCACCTGACTGATCATGCACTGATCACGTGGCTATCATGCACTGCTCACGTGGCTGATCATGCGATGATCACGCAACTACCATGTACTGGTCACATGACTGATCATGCACTGATCACGTGACTGATCATGCAGTGATCACGTGGCTGTCATGCACTACTCACGTGGCTGATCATGCAATGATCATGTAGCTACCATGTACAGGTCACGTGAATGATCATACACCCATCAGGTGACTGACCATGCACTGATCACGTGGCTATCATGCACTGATCACTAGACTGATCATGCACTGATCACGCCTATATCATGCACTGATCACATGACTGCCCATGCACTGGTCACGTGGATGATCATACACTAATCATGTGACAGATCATGCACTGATCACGTGGCTGATCATGCACTGACACTGTGACTGAGCATGGACTGATCACATGACTATCGTGTAGTGATCACGTGACTTAATGGCGCTGATCATGTGACTGATCATGCACTGATCATGTTTGCTATCATACACTGATCATGTGCCTCTGGAGGCAATAAACAAAGAGCTGAGTAGGCACGAATCAGTCAGCAGGCAATAATCATGGAACTCAGCTGTGAGGAATCATGCTGCTCAGCTGGCAATAATCAAGCAGCTGAGCAGGCAGGAATTACGCAGCACAGCTGACAATTGTCAAGCAGATGACAGGCAGGAATCGTGCAGCTCAGCTGGCAATTGTCAAGCAGATGAGCAGACAGTAATCACGCAGCTCAGCAGGCCCAGATCACGTGACTGAGCATGCACTGTTCACGTGGCTGATCATACACTGATCACGTGATTGATCATGCACTGATCACTTGGATATCATGCACTGATCACGTGGCTGATCATACACTGTTCACGTGTCTGACCATGCACTGATCACGTGGCTGATCATACACTGCTCACGTAACTGATAATGCACTTATCACGTGGCTATCATGCACTGAATACGTGGCTGAACATGCACTGTTCACGTGGCTGATCACACACCTGTCACGTGACATATCATGCACTGATCACCTGGAACTCATGCACTGATCACGCGGCTGATCATACTCTGCTCACGAAACTCATCATGCACACATCACGTGGCTATCATGCACTGCTCACGTGGTTCGTCATGGAATGATCACGAAGTTACCATATACTGGTCACGTGACTGATCATGCACAGATCACGTAAATGATCATGCACTGTTCACGTGACTGATCATGTACTGATCACGTGACTGATAATGCACTGATCACGTGGCTATCATGCTCTGCTCACGTGGCTGATCATGCAACGATCACGTAGCAACCATGTAGTGGTCTCGTGACTGATCATGCACTGATCATGTAATTGATCCTGCACTGATCACGTGGCTCATCACGCACTGATCCGGTGGCTGATCACACACGCATCACGTGACTGGTCATGTACAGATCCCGCGACTAATCATGAAGTGATCACGTGGCTATCCTGCACTGATCACGTGGATATCATGCACTGATCACGTGGCTGATCACGACTGATCATGCACTGATCACGTGGCTGATCATGCGATGATCACGCAACTACCATGTACTGGTCACATGACTGATCATGCACTGATCACGTGACTGATCATGCAGTGATCACGTGGCTGTCATGCACTACTCACGTGGCTGATCATGCAATGATCATGTAGCTACCATGTACAGGTCACGTGAATGATCATACACCCATCAGGTGACTGACCATGCACTGATCACGTGGCTATCATGCACTGATCACTAGACTGATCATGCACTGATCACGCCTATATCATGCACTGATCACATGACTGCCCATGCACTGGTCACGTGGATGATCATACACTAATCATGTGACAGATCATGCACTGATCACGTGGCTGATCATGCACTGACACTGTGACTGAGCATGGACTGATCACATGACTATCGTGTAGTGATCACGTGACTTAATGGCGCTGATCATGTGACTGATCATGCACTGATCATGTTTGCTATCATACACTGATCATGTGCCTCTGGAGGCAATAAACAAAGAGCTGAGTAGGCACGAATCAGTCAGCAGGCAATAATCATGGAACTCAGCTGTGAGGAATCATGCTGCTCAGCTGGCAATAATCAAGCAGCTGAGCAGGCAGGAATTACGCAGCACAGCTGACAATTGTCAAGCAGATGACAGGCAGGAATCGTGCAGCTCAGCTGGCAATTGTCAAGCAGATGAGCAGACAGTAATCACGCAGCTCAGCAGGCCCAGATCACGTGACTGAGCATGCACTGTTCACGTGGCTGATCATACACTGATCACGTGATTGATCATGCACTGATCACTTGGATATCATGCACTGATCACGTGGCTGATCATACACTGTTCACGTGTCTGACCATGCACTGATCACGTGGCTGATCATACACTGCTCACGTAACTGATAATGCACTTATCACGTGGCTATCATGCACTGAATACGTGGCTGAACATGCACTGTTCACGTGGCTGATCACACACCTGTCACGTGACATATCATGCACTGATCACCTGGAACTCATGCACTGATCACGTGGCTGATCATACTCTGCTCACGAAACTCATCATGCACACATCACGTGGCTATCATGCACTGCTCACGTGGTTCGTCATGGAATGATCACGAAGTTACCATATACTGGTCACGCGACTGATCATGCACAGATCACGTAAATGATCATGCACTGTTCACGTGACTGATCATGTACTGATCACGTGACTGATAATGCACTGATCACGTGGCTATCATGCTCTGCTCACGTGGCTGATCATGCAACGATCACGTAGCAACCATGTAGTGGTCTCGTGACTGATCATGCACTGATCATGTAATTGATCCTGCACTGATCACGTGGCTCATCACGCACTGATCCGGTGGCTGATCACACACGTATCACGTGACTGGTCATGTACAGATCCCGTGACTAATCATGAAGTGATCACGTGGCTATCCTGCACTGATCACGCGGATATCATGCACTGATCACGTGGCTGATCACACACGTATCACCTGACTGATCATGCACTGATCACGTGGCTATCATGCACTGCTCACGTGGCTGATCATGCGATGATCACGCAACTACCATGTACTGGTCACATGACTGATCATGCACTGATCACGTGACTGATCATGCAGTGATCACGTGGCTGTCATGCACTACTCACGTGGCTGATCATGCAATGATCATGTAGCTACCATGTACAGGTCACGTGAATGATCATACACCCATCAGGTGACTGACCATGCACTGATCACGTGGCTATCATGCACTGATCACTAGACTGATCATGCACTGATCACGTCTATATCATGCACTGATCACATGACTGCCCATGCACTGGTCACGTGGATGATCATACACTAATCATGTGACAGATCATGCACTGATCACGTGGCTGATCATGCACTGACACTGTGACTGAGCATGGACTGATCACATGACTATCGTGTAGTGATCACGTGACTTAATGGCGCTGATCATGTGACTGATCATGCACTGATCATGTTTGCTATCATACACTGATCATGTGCCTCTGGAGGCAATAAACAAAGAGCTGAGTAGGCACGAATCAGTCAGCAGGCAATAATCATGGAACTCAGCTGTGAGGAATCATGCTGCTCAGCTGGCAATAATCAAGCAGCTGAGCAGGCAGGAATTACGCAGCACAGCTGACAATTGTCAAGCAGATGACAGGCAGGAATCGTGCAGCTCAGCTGGCAATTGTCAAGCAGATGAGCAGACAGTAATCACGCAGCTCAGCAGGCCCAGATCACGTGACTGAGCATGCACTGTTCACGTGGCTGATCATACACTGATCACGTGATTGATCATGCACTGATCACTTGGATATCATGCACTGATCACGTGGCTGATCATACACTGTTCACGTGTCTGACCATGCACTGATCACGTGGCTGATCATACACTGCTCACGTAACTGATAATGCACTTATCACGTGGCTATCATGCACTGAATACGTGGCTGAACATGCACTGTTCACGTGGCTGATCACACACCTGTCACGTGACATATCATGCACTGATCACCTGGAACTCATGCACTGATCACGTGGCTGATCATACTCTGCTCACGAAACTCATCATGCACACATCACGTGGCTATCATGCACTGCTCACGTGGTTCGTCATGGAATGATCACGAAGTTACCATATACTGGTCACGTGACTGATCATGCACAGATCACGTAAATGATCATGCACTGTTCACGTGACTGATCATGTACTGATCACGTGACTGATAATGCACTGATCACGTGGCTATCATGCTCTGCTCACGTGGCTGATCATGCAACGATCACGTAGCAACCATGTAGTGGTCTCGTGACTGATCATGCACTGATCATGTAATTGATCCTGCACTGATCACGTGGCTCATCACGCACTGATCCGGTGGCTGATCACACACGTATCACGTGACTGGTCATGTACAGATCCCGTGACTAATCATGAAGTGATCACGTGGCTATCCTGCACTGATCACGTGGATATCATGCACTGATCACGTGGCTGATCACACACGTATCACCTGACTGATCATGCACTGATCACGTGGCTATCATGCACTGCTCACGTGGCTGATCATGCGATGATCACGCAACTACCATGTACTGGTCACATGACTGATCATGCACTGATCACGTGACTGATCATGCAGTGATCACGTGGCTGTCATGCACTACTCACGTGGCTGATCATGCAATGATCATGTAGCTACCATGTACAGGTCACGTGAATGATCATACACCCATCAGGTGACTGACCATGCACTGATCACGTGGCTATCATGCACTGATCACTAGACTGATCATGCACTGATCACGCCTATATCATGCACTGATCACATGACTGCCCATGCACTGGTCACGTGGATGATCATACACTAATCATGTGACAGATCATGCACTGATCACGTGGCTGATCATGCACTGACACTGTGACTGAGCATGGACTGATCACATGACTATCGTGTAGTGATCACGTGACTTAATGGCGCTGATCATGTGACTGATCATGCACTGATCATGTTTGCTATCATACACTGATCATGTGCCTCTGGAGGCAATAAACAAAGAGCTGAGTAGGCACGAATCAGTCAGCAGGCAATAATCATGGAACTCAGCTGTGAGGAATCATGCTGCTCAGCTGGCAATAATCAAGCAGCTGAGCAGGCAGGAATTACGCAGCACAGCTGACAATTGTCAAGCAGATGACAGGCAGGAATCGTGCAGCTCAGCTGGCAATTGTCAAGCAGATGAGCAGACAGTAATCACGCAGCTCAGCAGGCCCAGATCACGTGACTGAGCATGCACTGTTCACGTGGCTGATCATACACTGATCACGTGATTGATCATGCACTGATCACTTGGATATCATGCACTGATCACGTGGCTGATCATACACTGTTCACGTGTCTGACCATGCACTGATCACGTGGCTGATCATACACTGCTCACGTAACTGATAATGCACTTATCACGTGGCTATCATGCACTGAATACGTGGCTGAACATGCACTGTTCACGTGGCTGATCACACACCTGTCACGTGACATATCATGCACTGATCACCTGGAACTCATGCACTGATCACGTGGCTGATCATACTCTGCTCACGAAACTCATCATGCACACATCACGTGGCTATCATGCACTGCTCACGTGGTTCGTCATGGAATGATCACGAAGTTACCATATACTGGTCACGTGACTGATCATGCACAGATCACGTAAATGATCATGCACTGTTCACGTGACTGATCATGTACTGATCACGTGACTGATAATGCACTGATCACGTGGCTATCATGCTCTGCTCACGTGGCTGATCATGCAACGATCACGTAGCAACCATGTAGTGGTCTCGTGACTGATCATGCACTGATCATGTAATTGATCCTGCACTGATCACGTGGCTCATCACGCACTGATCCGGTGGCTGATCACACACGTATCACGTGACTGGTCATGTACAGATCCCGTGACTAATCATGAAGTGATCACGTGGCTATCCTGCACTGATCACGTGGATATCATGCACTGATCACGTGGCTGATCACACACGTATCACCTGACTGATCATGCACTGATCACGTGGCTATCATGCACTGCTCACGTGGCTGATCATGCGATGATCACGCAACTACCATGTACTGGTCACATGACTGATCATGCACTGATCACGTGACTGATCATGCAGTGATCACGTGGCTGTCATGCACTACTCACGTGGCTGATCATGCAATGATCATGTAGCTACCATGTACAGGTCACGTGAATGATCATACACCCATCAGGTGACTGACCATGCACTGATCACGTGGCTATCATGCACTGATCACTAGACTGATCATGCACTGATCACGTCTATATCATGCACTGATCACATGACTGCCCATGCACTGGTCACGTGGATGATCATACACTAATCATGTGACAGATCATGCACTGATCACGTGGCTGATCATGCACTGACACTGTGACTGAGCATGGACTGATCACATGACTATCGTGTAGTGATCACGTGACTTAATGGCGCTGATCATGTGACTGATCATGCACTGATCATGTTTGCTATCATACACTGATCATGTGCCTCTGGAGGCAATAAACAAAGAGCTGAGTAGGCACGAATCAGTCAGCAGGCAATAATCATGGAACTCAGCTGTGAGGAATCATGCTGCTCAGCTGGCAATAATCAAGCAGCTGAGCAGGCAGGAATTACGCAGCACAGCTGACAATTGTCAAGCAGATGACAGGCAGGAATCGTGCAGCTCAGCTGGCAATTGTCAAGCAGATGAGCAGACAGTAATCACGCAGCTCAGCAGGCCCAGATCACGTGACTGAGCATGCACTGTTCACGTGGCTGATCATACACTGATCACGTGATTGATCATGCACTGATCACTTGGATATCATGCACTGATCACGTGGCTGATCATACACTGTTCACGTGTCTGACCATGCACTGATCACGTGGCTGATCATACACTGCTCACGTAACTGATAATGCACTTATCACGTGGCTATCATGCACTGAATACGTGGCTGAACATGCACTGTTCACGTGGCTGATCACACACCTGTCACGTGACATATCATGCACTGATCACCTGGAACTCATGCACTGATCACGTGGCTGATCATACTCTGCTCACGAAACTCATCATGCACACATCACGTGGCTATCATGCACTGCTCACGTGGTTCGTCATGGAATGATCACGGCTACCATATACTGGTCACGTGACTGATCATGCACAGATCACGTAAATGATCATGCACTGTTCACGTGACTGATCATGTACTGATCACGTGACTGATAATGCACTGATCACGTGGCTATCATGCTCTGCTCACGTGGCTGATCATGCAACGATCACGTAGCAACCATGTAGTGGTCTCGTGACTGATCATGCACTGATCATGTAATTGATCCTGCACTGATCACGTGGCTCATCACGCACTGATCCGGTGGCTGATCACACACGTATCACGTGACTGGTCATGTACAGATCCCGTGACTAATCATGAAGTGATCACGTGGCTATCCTGCACTGATCACGTGGATATCATGCACTGATCACGTGGCTGATCACACACGTATCACCTGACTGATCATGCACTGATCACGTGGCTATCATGCACTGCTCACGTGGCTGATCATGCGATGATCACGCAACTACCATGTACTGGTCACATGACTGATCATGCACTGATCACGTGACTGATCATGCAGTGATCACGTGGCTGTCATGCACTACTCACGTGGCTGATCATGCAATGATCATGTAGCTACCATGTACAGGTCACGTGAATGATCATACACCCATCAGGTGACTGACCATGCACTGATCACGTGGCTATCATGCACTGATCACTAGACTGATCATGCACTGATCACGTCTATATCATGCACTGATCACATGACTGCCCATGCACTGGTCACGTGGATGATCATACACTAATCATGTGACAGATCATGCACTGATCACGTGGCTGATCATGCACTGACACTGTGACTGAGCATGGACTGATCACATGACTATCGTGTAGTGATCACGTGACTTAATGGCGCTGATCATGTGACTGATCATGCACTGATCATGTTTGCTATCATACACTGATCATGTGCCTCTGGAGGCAATAAACAAAGAGCTGAGTAGGCACGAATCAGTCAGCAGGCAATAATCATGGAACTCAGCTGTGAGGAATCATGCTGCTCAGCTGGCAATAATCAAGCAGCTGAGCAGGCAGGAATTACGCAGCACAGCTGACAATTGTCAAGCAGATGACAGGCAGGAATCGTGCAGCTCAGCTGGCAATTGTCAAGCAGATGAGCAGACAGTAATCACGCAGCTCAGCAGGCCCAGATCACGTGACTGAGCATGCACTGTTCACGTGGCTGATCATACACTGATCACGTGATTGATCATGCACTGATCACTTGGATATCATGCACTGATCACGTGGCTGATCATACACTGTTCACGTGTCTGACCATGCACTGATCACGTGGCTGATCATACACTGCTCACGTAACTGATAATGCACTTATCACGTGGCTATCATGCACTGAATACGTGGCTGAACATGCACTGTTCACGTGGCTGATCACACACCTGTCACGTGACATATCATGCACTGATCACCTGGAACTCATGCACTGATCACGTGGCTGATCATACTCTGCTCACGAAACTCATCATGCACACATCACGTGGCTATCATGCACTGCTCACGTGGTTCGTCATGGAATGATCACGGCTACCATATACTGGTCACGTGACTGATCATGCACAGATCACGTAAATGATCATGCACTGTTCACGTGACTGATCATGTACTGATCACGTGACTGATAATGCACTGATCACGTGGCTATCATGCTCTGCTCACGTGGCTGATCATGCAACGATCACGTAGCAACCATGTAGTGGTCTCGTGACTGATCATGCACTGATCATGTAATTGATCCTGCACTGATCACGTGGCTCATCACGCACTGATCCGGTGGCTGATCACACACGTATCACGTGACTGGTCATGTACAGATCCCGTGACTAATCATGAAGTGATCACGTGGCTATCCTGCACTGATCACGTGGATATCATGCACTGATCACGTGGCTGATCACACACGTATCACCTGACTGATCATGCACTGATCACGTGGCTATCATGCACTGCTCACGTGGCTGATCATGCGCATGATCACGCAACTACCATGTACTGGTCACATGACTGATCATGCACTGATCACGTGACTGATCATGCAGTGATCACGTGGCTGTCATGCACTACTCACGTGGCTGATCATGCAATGATCATGTAGCTACCATGTACAGGTCACGTGAATGATCATACACCCATCAGGTGACTGACCATGCACTGATCACGTGGCTATCATGCACTGATCACTAGACTGATCATGCACTGATCACGCCTATATCATGCACTGATCACATGACTGCCCATGCACTGGTCACGTGGATGATCATACACTAATCATGTGACAGATCATGCACTGATCACGTGGCTGATCATGCACTGACACTGTGACTGAGCATGGACTGATCACATGACTATCGTGGTAGTGATCACGTGACTTAATGGCGCTGATCATGTGACTGATCATGCACTGATCATGTTTGCTATCATACACTGATCATGTGCCTCTGGAGGCAATAAACAAAGAGCTGAGTAGGCACGAATCAGTCAGCAGGCAATAATCATGGAACTCAGCTGTGAGGAATCATGCTGCTCAGCTGGCAATAATCAAGCAGCTGAGCAGGCAGGAATTACGCAGCACAGCTGACAATTGTCAAGCAGATGACAGGCAGGAATCGTGCAGCTCAGCTGGCAATTGTCAAGCAGATGAGCAGACAGTAATCACGCAGCTCAGCAGGCCCAGATCACGTGACTGAGCATGCACTGTTCACGTGGCTGATCATACACTGATCACGTGATTGATCATGCACTGATCACTTGGATATCATGCACTGATCACGTGGCTGATCATACACTGTTCACGTGTCTGACCATGCACTGATCACGTGGCTGATCATACACTGCTCACGTAACTGATAATGCACTTATCACGTGGCTATCATGCACTGAATACGTGGCTGAACATGCACTGTTCACGTGGCTGATCACACACCTGTCACGTGACATATCATGCACTGATCACCTGGAACTCATGCACTGATCACGTGGCTGATCATACTCTGCTCACGAAACTCATCATGCACACATCACGTGGCTATCATGCACTGCTCACGTGGTTCGTCATGGAATGATCACGGCTACCATATACTGGTCACGTGACTGATCATGCACAGATCACGTAAATGATCATGCACTGTTCACGTGACTGATCATGTACTGATCACGTGACTGATAATGCACTGATCACGTGGCTATCATGCTCTGCTCACGTGGCTGATCATGCAACGATCACGTAGCAACCATGTAGTGGTCTCGTGACTGATCATGCACTGATCATGTAATTGATCCTGCACTGATCACGTGGCTCATCACGCACTGATCCGGTGGCTGATCACACACGTATCACGTGACTGGTCATGTACAGATCCCGTGACTAATCATGAAGTGATCACGTGGCTATCCTGCACTGATCACGTGGCTATCATGCACTGCTCACGTGGCTGATCATGCGATGATCACGCAACTACCATGTACTGGTCACATGACTGATCATGCACTGATCACGTGACTGATCATGCAGTGATCACGTGGCTGTCATGCACTACTCACGTGGCTGATCATGCAATGATCATGTAGCTACCATGTACAGGTCACGTGAATGATCATACACCCATCAGGTGACTGACCATGCACTGATCACGTGGCTATCATGCACTGATCACTAGACTGATCATGCACTGATCACGCCTATATCATGCACTGATCACATGACTGCCCATGCACTGGTCACGTGGATGATCATACACTAATCATGTGACAGATCATGCACTGATCACGTGGCTGATCATGCACTGACACTGTGACTGAGCATGGACTGATCACATGACTATCGTGTAGTGATCACGTGACTTAATGGCGCTGATCATGTGACTGATCATGCACTGATCATGTTTGCTATCATACACTGATCATGTGCCTCTGGAGGCAATAAACAAAGAGCTGAGTAGGCACGAATCAGTCAGCAGGCAATAATCATGGAACTCAGCTGTGAGGAATCATGCTGCTCAGCTGGCAATAATCAAGCAGCTGAGCAGGCAGGAATTACGCAGCACAGCTGACAATTGTCAAGCAGATGACAGGCAGGAATCGTGCAGCTCAGCTGGCAATTGTCAAGCAGATGAGCAGACAGTAATCACGCAGCTCAGCAGGCCCAGATCACGTGACTGAGCATGCACTGTTCACGTGGCTGATCATACACTGATCACGTGATTGATCATGCACTGATCACTTGGATATCATGCACTGATCACGTGGCTGATCATACACTGTTCACGTGTCTGACCATGCACTGATCACGTGGCTGATCATACACTGCTCACGTAACTGATAATGCACTTATCACGTGGCTATCATGCACTGAATACGTGGCTGAACATGCACTGTTCACGTGGCTGATCACACACCTGTCACGTGACATATCATGCACTGATCACCTGGAACTCATGCACTGATCACGTGGCTGATCATACTCTGCTCACGCAACTCATCATGCACACATCACGTGGCTATCATGCACTGCTCACGTGGTTCGTCATGGAATGATCACGGCTACCATATACTGGTCACGTGACTGATCATGCACAGATCACGTAAATGATCATGCACTGTTCACGTGACTGATCATGTACTGATCACGTGACTGATAATGCACTGATCACGTGGCTATCATGCTCTGCTCACGTGGCTGATCATGCAACGATCACGTAACCCATGTAGTGGTCTCGTGACTGATCATGCACTGATCATGTAATTGATCCTGCACTGATCACGTGGCTCATCACGCACTGATCCGGTGGCTGATCACACACGTATCACGTGACTGGTCATGTACAGATCCCGTGACTAATCATGAAGTGATCACGTGGCTATCCTGCACTGATCACGTGGATATCATGCACTGATCACGTGGCGGTGATCACACACGTATCACCTGACTGATCATGCACTGATCACGTGGCTATCATGCACTGCTCACGTGGCTGATCATGCGCGATGATCACGCAACTACCATGTACTGGTCACATGACTGATCATGCACTGATCACGTGACTGATCATGCAGTGATCACGTGGCTGTCATGCACTACTCACGTGGCTGATCATGCAATGATCATGTAGCTACCATGTACAGGTCACGTGAATGATCATACACCCATCAGGTGACTGATCATGCACTGATCACGTGGCTATCATGCACTGATCACTAGACTGATCATGCACTGATCACGTCTATATCATGCACTGATCACATGACTGCCCATGCACTGGTCACGTGGATGATCATACACTAATCATGTGACAGATCATGCACTGATCACGTGGCTGATCATGCACTGACACTGTGACTGAGCATGGACTGATCACATGACTATCGTGTAGTGATCACGTGACTTAATGGCGCTGATCATGTGACTGATCATGCACTGATCATGTTTGCTATCATACACTGATCATGTGCCTCTGGAGGCAATAAACAAAGAGCTGAGTAGGCACGAATCAGTCAGCAGGCAATAATCATGGAACTCAGCTGTGAGGAATCATGCTGCTCAGCTGGCAATAATCAAGCAGCTGAGCAGGCAGGAATTACGCAGCACAGCTGACAATTGTCAAGCAGATGACAGGCAGGAATCGTGCAGCTCAGCTGGCAATTGTCAAGCAGATGAGCAGACAGTAATCACGCAGCTCAGCAGGCCCAGATCACGTGACTGAGCATGCACTGTTCACGTGGCTGATCATACACTGATCACGTGATTGATCATGCACTGATCACTTGGATATCATGCACTGATCACGTGGCTGATCATACACTGTTCACGTGTCTGACCATGCACTGATCACGTGGCTGATCATACACTGCTCACGTAACTGATAATGCACTTATCACGTGGCTATCATGCACTGAATACGTGGCTGAACATGCACTGTTCACGTGGCTGATCACACACCTGTCACGTGACATATCATGCACTGATCACCTGGAACTCATGCACTGATCACGTGGCTGATCATACTCTGCTCACGAAACTCATCATGCACACATCACGTGGCTATCATGCACTGCTCACGTGGTTCGTCGTGGAATGATCACGGTTACCATATACTGGTCACGTGACTGATCATGCACAGATCACGTAAATGATCATGCACTGTTCACGTGACTGATCATGTACTGATCACGTGACTGATAATGCACTGATCACGTGGCTATCATGCTCTGCTCACGTGGCTGATCATGCAACGATCACGTAGCAACCATGTAGTGGTCTCGTGACTGATCATGCACTGATCATGTAATTGATCCTGCACTGATCACGTGGCTCATCACGCACTGATCCGGTGGCTGATCACACACGTATCACGTGACTGGTCATGTACAGATCCCGTGACTAATCATGAAGTGATCACGGGGCTATCCTGCACTGATCACGTGGATATCATGCACTGATCACGTGGCTGATCACACACGTATCACCTGACTGATCATGCACTGATAACGTGGCTATCATGCACTGCTCACGTGGCTGATCATGCGATGATCACGCAACTACCATGTACTGGTCACATGACTGATCATGCACTGATCACGTGACTGATCATGCAGTGATCACGTGGCTGTCATGCACTACTCACGTGGCTGATCATGCAATGATCATGTAGCTACCATGTACAGGTCACGTGAATGATCATACACCCATCAGGTGACTGATCATGCACTGATCACGTGGCTATCATGCACTGATCACTAGACTGATCATGCACTGATCACGCCTATATCATGCACTGATCACATGACTGCCCATGCACTGGTCACGTGGATGATCATACACTAATCATGTGACAGATCATGCACTGATCACGTGGCTGATCATGCACTGACACTGTGACTGAGCATGGACTGATCACATGACTATCGTGTAGTGATCACGTGACTTAATGGCGCTGATCATGTGACTGATCATGCACTGATCATGTTTGCTATCATACACTGATCATGTGCCTCTGGAGGCAATAAACAAAGAGCTGAGTAGGCACGAATCAGTCAGCAGGCAATAATCATGGAACTCAGCTGTGAGGAATCATGCTGCTCAGCTGGCACAATCAAGCAGCTGAGCAGGCAGGAATTACGCAGCACAGCTGACAATTGTCAAGCAGATGACAGGCAGGAATCGTGCAGCTCAGCTGGCAATTGTCAAGCAGATGAGCAGACAGTAATCACGCAGCTCAGCAGGCCCAGATCACGTGACTGAGCATGCACTGTTCACGTGGCTGATCATACACTGATCACGTGATTGATCATGCACTGATCACTTGGATATCATGCACTGATCACGTGGCTGATCATACACTGTTCACGTGTCTGACCATGCACTGATCACGTGGCTGATCATACACTGCTCACGTAACTGATAATGCACTTATCACGTGGCTATCATGCACTGAATACGTGGCTGAACATGCACTGTTCACGTGGCTGATCACACACCTGTCACGTGACATATCATGCACTGATCACCTGGAACTCATGCACTGATCACGTGGCTGATCATACTCTGCTCACGAAACTCATCATGCACACATCACGTGGCTATCATGCACTGCTCACGTGGTTCGTCCGCGGAATGATCACGAGTTACCATATACTGGTCACGTGACTGATCATGCACAGATCACGTAAATGATCATGCACTGTTCACGTGACTGATCATGTACTGATCACGTGACTGATAATGCACTGATCACGTGGCTATCATGCTCTGCCTCACGTGGCTGATCATGCAACCGATCACGTAGCAACCATGTAGTGGTCTCGTGACTGATCATGCACTGATCATGTAATTGATCCTGCACTGATCACGTGGCTCATCACGCACTGATCCGGTGGCTGATCACACACGTACACGTGACTGGTCATGTACAGATCCCGTGACTAATCATGAAGTGATCACGTGGCTATCCTGCACTGATCACGTGGATATCATGCACTGATCACGTGGCTGATCACACACGTATCACCTGACTGATCATGCACTGATCACGTGGCTATCATGCACTGCTCACGTGGCTGATCATGCGATGATCACGCAACTACCATGTACTGGTCACATGACTGATCATGCACTGATCACGTGACTGATCATGCAGTGATCACGTGGCTGTCATGCACTACTCACGTGGCTGATCAGGCAATGATCATGCTAGCTACCATGTACAGGTCACGTGAATGATCATACACCCATCAGGTGACTGACCATGCACTGATCACGTGGCTATCATGCACTGATCACTAGACTGATCATGCACTGATCACGCCTATATCATGCACTGATCACATGACTGCCCATGCACTGGTCACGTGGATGATCATACACTAATCATGTGACAGATCATGCACTGATCACGTGGCTGATCATGCACTGACACTGTGACTGAGCATGGACTGATCACATGACTATCGTGTAGTGATCACGTGACTTAATGGCGCTGATCATGTGACTGATCATGCACTGATCATGTTTGCTATCATACACTGATCATGTGCCTCTGGAGGCAATAAACAAAGAGCTGAGTAGGCACGAATCAGTCAGCAGGCAATAATCATGGAACTCAGCTGTGAGGAATCATGCTGCTCAGCTGGCAATAATCAAGCAGCTGAGCAGGCAGGAATTACGCAGCACAGCTGACAATTGTCAAGCAGATGACAGGCAGGAATCGTGCAGCTCAGCTGGCAATTGTCAAGCAGATGAGCAGACAGTAATCACGCAGCTCAGCAGGCCCAGATCACGTGACTGAGCATGCACTGTTCACGTGGCTGATCATACACTGATCACGTGATTGATCATGCACTGATCACTTGGATATCATGCACTGATCACGTGGCTGATCATACACTGTTCACGTGTCGACCATGCACTGATCACGTGGCTGATCATACACTGCTCACGTAACTGATAATGCACTTATCACGTGGCTATCATGCACTGAATACGTGGCTGAACATGCACTGTTCACGTGGGCTGATCACACACCTGTCACGTGACATATCATGCACTGATCACCTGAACTCATGCACTGATCACGTGGCTGATCATACTCTGCTCACGAAACTCATCATGCACACATCACGTGGCTATCATGCACTGCTCACGTGGTTCGGCCATGGAATGATCACGGCTACCATATACTGGTCACGTGACTGATCATGCGCACAGATCACGTAAATGATCATGCACTGTTCACGTGACTGATCATGCGTACTGATCACGTGACTGATAATGCACTGATCACGTGGCTATCATGCTCTGCTCACGTGGCTGATCATGCAACGATCACGTAGCAACCATGTAGTGGTCTCGTGACTGATCATGCACTGATCATGTAATTGATCCTGCACTGATCACGTGGCTCATCACGCACTGATCCGGTGGCTGATCACACACGTATCACGTGACTGGTCATGTACAGATCCCGTGACTAATCATGAAGTGATCACGTGGCTATCCTGCACTGATCACGCGGATATCATGCACTGATCACGTGGCTGATCACACACGTATCACCTGACTGATCATGCACTGATCACGGGCTATCATGCACTGCTCACGTGGCTGATCATGCCGATGATCACGCAACTACCATGTACTGGTCACATGACTGATCATGCACTGATCACGTGACTGATCATGCAGTGATCACGCATGTTCCGCATCATCGTTAACGTGACTGGGTGCTGATCATGTAGCTGGCGTTGTGTCACGAATGATCATACACCCATCAGGTGACTGACCATGAC